>NW_027476100.1:52500-75000 GCF_051020955.1 Megalopta genalis
GTTGTTCTTGTTGTTCTTGTTGTTCTTGTTGTTCTTGTTGTTGTTCTTGTTGTTCTTGTTCTTGTTGTTCTTGTTGTTATTGTTGCTCTTGTTGCTCTTGTTGTTCTTGTTGTTCTTCTTGTTCTTGTTATTCTTTTTGTCCTTGTTGTTCTTGCTGTTGTTGTTCCCGTTGTTCTTGTTGTTGTTGTTCTTGTTGTTCTTGTTGTTGTTCTTGTTCTTGTTGTTCATGTTGTTGTGGTTCTCGTAGATGTTGTTGTTCTTGTTCTTGTTGTTCTTGTTGCTCATGTTGTTCTTGTTGTTCTTGCTGTTGTCGTTCCTG
The DNA here is from genome assembly GCF_051020955.1 of Megalopta genalis. Lineage (NCBI taxonomy): Eukaryota > Metazoa > Arthropoda > Insecta > Hymenoptera > Halictidae > Megalopta > Megalopta genalis. The sequence goes on from NW_027476100.1 coordinate 52,820, forward strand.
TTGTTCTTGTTGTTGTTGTTGTTGTTGTTCTTGCTGTTCTTGTTGTTGTTGTTCTTGCTGTTCTTGTTCTTGTTGCTCTTGTTGTTCTTGTTGTTCTTGTCGTTCTTGTTGTTCTTGTTGTTCTTGTTGTTGTTGTTGTTCTTGTTGTTGTTCGTGTTGTTCTTGTTGTTGTTCTTGTTTTTGTTGTTCTTGTTGTTGTTGTTGTTCTTCCTGTTCTTGTTCTTGTTGTTCTTGTTGTTCTTGTTGTTCTTGTTGTTCTTGTTGTTCTTGTTGTTCTTGTTATTCTTGTTGTTGTTGTTGTTCTTGTTGTTGTTCGTGTTGTTCTTGTTGTTGTTCTTGTTTTTGTTGTTCTTGTTGTTGTTGTTGTTCTTCCTGTTCTTGCTCTTGTTGTTCTTGTTGTTCTTGTTGTTCTTGTTGTTCTTGTTGTTCTTGTTGTTCTTGTTGTTCTTGCTGTTCTTCCTGTTCATGTTGTTCTTGTTGTTCTTGTTGTTGTTGTTGTTGTTGTTGTTGTTGTTGTCCTTGTTGTTCTTGTTGTTCTTGTTGTTCTTGTTGTTCTTGTTGTTCTTGTTGTTCTTGTTGTTCTTGTTGTTCTTGTTGTTCTTGTTGTTCTTGTTGTTCTTGTTGTTCTTGTTGTTCTTGTTGTTCTTGCTGTTCTTGCTGTTCATGTTGTTCTTGTTGTTCTTGTTGTTGTTGTTGTTGTTGTCCTTGTTGTTCTTGTTGTTCTTGTTGTTCTTGTTGTTCTTGTTGTTCTTGTTGTTCTTGTTGTTCTTGTTGTTCTTGTTGTTCTTGTTGTTCTTGTTGTTCTTGTTGTTCTTGTTGTTGTTCTTGCTGTTCTTGTTCTTGTTGTTCTTGTGGTTCTTGTTGTTCTTGTTGATCTTGTTGTTCTTGTTGTTCTTGTTGCTCTTGTTGCTCTTGTTGCTCTTGTTGCTCTTGTTGCTCTTGTTGCTCTTGTTGCTCTTGTTGCTGTTGTTGTTCTGGTTGTTGATGTTCATGTTGTTCATGTTGTTGTTGTTCTTTTTGTTCTTGTTGTTGTTGTTGTTCTTGGTCTTGTTGTTCTTGTTGTTCTTGATGTTCTTGTTGTTCTTGTTGTTCTTGGTGTTCTTGCTGTTCATGTTGTTCTAGTTGTTGTTGTTGTTGTTGTTCTCGTTGTTCTCGTTGTTCTCGTTGTTCTCGTTGTTCTCGTTGTTCTCGTTGTTCTTGTTGTTCTTTTTGCTCTTGTTGTTCTTGTTGTTCTTGTTCTTGTTGTTCTTGTTGTTCTTGTTGTTCTTGTTGTTCTTGTTGTTCTTGTTGTTCTTGTTGTTCTTGTTGTTCTTGTTGTTCTTGTTGTTTTTGCTGTTCATGTTGTTCTTGTTGTTCTTCTTGTTGTTGTTCTAGTTGTCCTTGTTGTTGTTGTTGTCCTTGTTGTTCTTGTTGTTGTTGTCCTTGTTGTTGTTGTGGTTCTTGTTGTTCCTGTTGTTGTTGTTGTTCTTGTTGTTCTTGTTGTTGTTGTTCATGTGGTTCTTGTTGTTGTTGCTCTTGCTGTTCTTGTTCTTGTTGTCCTTGTTGTTCTTTCTGCTCTTGTTGTTCTTGTTGTTGTTGTTGTTCTCGCTGTTCTTGTTGTAGTTGTTGTTTTTGTTGATCTTGTTGTTCTTGTTGTTCTTGTTGTTGTTCTTGTTGTTGTTGTTGTTCTTGCTGTTCTTGTTGTAGTTGTAGTTGTTGTCCTTGTTATTGTTGTAGTTCTTGTTGTTCTTGTTGTTGTTGTTCTTGTTGTTCTTGTTGTTACGGTTGTTCTTGTTGTTCTTGTTGTTCTTGTTGTTCTTGTTGTTCTTGTTGTTCTTGTTGTTCTTGTTGTTCCTGTTGTTCTTGTTGTTCTTGTTGTTCTTGTTGTTCTTGTTCTAGTTGTTCTTGTTGTTGTTGTTCTTGTTGTTCTTGTTGTTCCGGTTGTTCTTGTTGTTGTTGTTGTTCTTGTTTTTGTTGTTCTTCTTGTTGTTGTTGTTGTTCTTGCTGTTCTTGTTCTTGTTGCTCTTGTTGTTCTTGATGTTCTTGTTGTTGTTGTTGTTGCTGTTGTTGTTGTTGTTGTTGTCCTTGTTGTTCTTGTTGTTGTTGTTGTTCTTGTTGTTCTTGTTGTTCTTGTTGTTCTTGTTGTTCTTGTTGTTCTTGTTGTTCTTGTTGTTCTTGTTGTTCTTGTTGTTCTTGTTGTTCTTGTTGTTCTTGTTGTTCTTGTTGTTCTTGTTGTTCTTGTTGTTCTTGTTGTTCTTGTTGTTCTTGTTGTTGATGTTCTCGTTGTTCATGTTGTTGTTGTTCTTGTTGTTCTTGATGTTCTTGTTGTTCTCGTTGTCGTTGTTGTCCTTGTTGTTCTTGTTGCTCTTGTTGCTCTTGTTGCTCTTGTTGCTCTTGTTGCTCTTGTTGCTCTTGTTGCTCTTGTTGCTCTTGTTGCTCTTGTTACTGTTGTTGTTCTTGTTGTTCTGATTGTTGATGTTCTTGTTGTTCATGTTGTTGTTGTTCTTTTTGTTCTTGTTGATGTTGTTGTTGTTGTTGTTCTGGTTGTTGATGCTCTTGTTGTTCATGTTGTTGTTGTTCTTGATGTTCTTGTTGTTCTTGTTGTTCATGTTGTTCCTGGTGTTCTTGTTGTTCTTGTTGTTCTAGTTGTTGTTGTTGTTGTTGTTGTTGTTCTTGTTGTTGTTCTCGTTGTTCTCGTTGTTCTCGTTGTTCTTGTTGTTCTTTTTGTTCTTGTTGTTCTTGTTGTCCTTGTTGTTGTTGTTGCTGTTGTTGTTCTTGTTGTTCATGTTGTTGTAGTTCTGGTTGATGTTGTTGTTCTTGTTCTTGTTTTTCTTGTTGTTCTTGTTGTTCTTGTTGTTCTTGTTGTTCTTGTTGTTCTTGTTGTTCTTGTCGTTGTGGTTCTTGTTGTTCCTGTTGTTGTTGTTGTTCTTGTTGTTCTTGTTGTTGTTGTTCATGTGGTTCTTGTTGTTGTTGCTCTTGCTGTTCTTGTTCTTGTTGTCCTTGTTGTTCTTTCTGTTCTTGTTGTTGTTCTTGTTGTTGTTGTTGTTGTTGTCCTTGCCGTTCTTCTTGTTCTTGTTGTTCTTGTTGTTCTTGTTGTTCTTGTTGTTCTTGATGTTCTTGTTGTTCTTGTTGTTCTTGTTGCTCTTGTTGTTCTTGTTGTTCTTGTTGTTCTTGTTGTTCTTGTTGTTCTTGTTGTTCTTGTTGTTCTTGTTGTTCTTGTTGTTCTTGTTGTTCTTGTTGTTCTTGTTGTTCTTGTTGTTCTTGTTGTTCTTGTTGTTGTTCTTGTTGTTCTTGTTCTTGTTGTTCTTGTTGTTCTTGTTGTTCTTGTTGTTCTTGTTGTTCTTGTTGTTCTTGTTGTTCTTGTTGTTCTTGTTGTTTTTGCTGTTCATGTTGTTCTTGTTGTTCTTCTTGTTGTTGTTCTAGTTGTCCTTGTTGTTGTTGTTGTCCTTGTTGTTCTTGTTGTTGTTGTCCTTGTTGTTCTTGTTGTGCTTGTTGTTCTTGTTGATCTTGTTGTTCTTGTTGCTCTTGTTGCTCTTGTTGTTCTTGTTGCTCTTGTTGTTCTTGTTGTTGTTCTTGTTGTTCTTGTTTTTGTTGTTCTTGTTGTTGTTGTTCTTGTTGTTGTGGTTCTTGTTGTTCTTGTTGTTGTTGTTCATGTGGTTCTTGTTGTTGTTGCTCTTGCTGTTCTTGTTCTTGTTGTCCTTGTTGTTCTTTCTGCTCTTGTTGTTCTTCTTGTTGTTGTTGTTCTTGCTGTTCTTGTTGTAGTTGTTGTTTTTGTTGATCTTGTTGTTCTTGTTGTTCTTGTTGTTGTTCTTGTTGTTGTTGTTGTTCTTGCTGTTCTTGTTGTTCTTGTTGTTGTTCTTGTTGTTGTTGTCCTTGTTGTTCTTGTTGTTGTTGTTCTTGTTGTTCTTGTTGTTCTTGTTGTTCTTGTTGTTCTTGTTGTTCTTGTTGCTCTTGTTGCTCTTGTTGCTCTTGTTGTTCTTGTTGTTCTTGTTGTTCTTGTTGTTCTTGTTGTTCTTGTTGCTCTTGTTGTTCTTGTTGTTCTTGTTGTTCTTGTTGTTCTTGTTGTTCTTGTTGTTCTTGTTGTTCTTGTTGTTCTTGTTGTTCTTGTTGTTCTTGTTGTTCTTGTTGTTCTTGTTGTTCTTGTTGTTCTTGTTGTTCTTGTTGTTCTTGTTGTTCTTGTTGTTCTTGTTGTTCTTGTTGTTCTTGTTGTTCTTGTTGTTCTTGTTGTTCTTGTTGTTCTTGTTGTTCTTGTTGTTCTTGTTGTTCTTGTTGTTCTTGTTGTTCTTGTTGTTCTTGTTGTTCTTGTTGTTCTTGTTTTTCTTGTTGTTCATGTTGCTGTTGTTCTTGTTGATCTTGTTGTAGTTGTTCTTGTTGTTCTTGTTGATCTTGTTGTTGTTCTTGTTGTTCTTGTTGTTCTTGTTGTTCTTGTTGTTCTTGTTGTTCTTGTTGTTCTTGTTGTTCTTGTTGTTCTTGTTGTTCTTGTTGTTCTTGTTGTTCTTGTTGTTCTTGTTGTTCTTGTTGTTCTTGTTGTTCTTGTTGTTCTTGTTGTTCTTGTTGTTCTTGTTGTTCTTGTTGTTCTTGTTGTTCTTGTTGTTCTTGTTGTTCTTGTTGTTCTTGTTGTTCTTGTTGTTCTTGTTTTTCTTGTTGTTCATGTTGCTGTTGTTCTTGTTGTTCTTGTTTTTCTTGTTGTTCATGTTGCTGTTGTTCTTGTTGATCTTGTTGTAGTTGTTCTTGTTGTTCTTGTTGATCTTGTTGTTGTTCTTGTTGTTCTTGTTGTTCTTGTTGTTCTTGTTGTTCTTGTTGTTCTTATTGTTCTTGTTGTTCTTGTTGTTCTTGTTGTTCTTGTTGTTCTTGTTGTTCTTGTTGTTCTTGTTGTTCTTGTTGTTCTTGTTGTTCTTGTTGTTCTTGTTGTTCTTGTTGTTCTTGTTGTTCTTGTTGTTCTTGTTGTTCTTGTTGTTCTTGTTGTTCTTGTTGTTCTTGTTGTTCTTGTTGTTCTTGTTGTTCTTGTTTTTCTTGTTGTTCATGTTGCTGTTGTTCTTGTTGATCTTGTTGTAGTTGTTCTTGTTGCTCTTGTTGCTCTTGTTGTTCTTGTTGCTCTTGTTGTTCTTGTTGTTCTTGTTGTTCTTGTTGTTCTTGTTGTTCTTGTTGCTCTCGTCGTTGTTGTTCCCGTTGTTCTGGTTCTTGTTGTTCTTGTTGTTGTGTTCCCGTTGTTCTTGTTCTTGTTGTTGTTGTTCTTGTTGTCGTTGTTGTTGTTGTTGTTGTTCTTGTTGTTCTTGTTGTTCTTGTTGTTCTTGTTGTTCTTGTTGTTCTGGTTGTTCTTGTTGTTCTTGTTGTTCTTGTTGTTCTTGTCGTTCTTGTTGTTTTTGCTGTTCATGATGTTCTTGTTGTTCTTCTTGTTGTTGTTCTAGTTGTCCTTGTTGTTGTTGTCCTTGTTGTTCTTGTTGTTGTTGTCCTTGTTGTTCTTGCTGTGCTTGTTGTTCTTGTTGATCTTGTTGTTCTTGTTGCTCTTGTTGCTCTTGTTGCTCTTGTTGTTCTTGTTGCTCTTGTTGTTCTTGTTGCTCTTGTTGTTCTTGTTGTTGTTCTTGTTGTTCTTGTTTTTGTTGTTCTTGTTGTTGTTGTTCTTGGCGTTGTGGATCTTGTTGTTCCTGTTGTTGTTGTTGTTCTTGTTGTTCTTGTTGTTGTTGTTCATGTGGTTCTTGTTGTTGTTGCTCTTGCTGTTCTTGTTCTTGTTGTCCTTGTTGTTCTTTCTGTTCTTGTTGTTCTTGTTGATGTTGTTGTTCTTGCTGTTCTTGTCGTAGTTGTTGTTTTTGTTGATCTTGTTGTTCTTGTTGTTCTTGTTGTTGTTCTTGTTGTTGTTGTTGTTCTTGCTGTTCTTGTTGTAGTTGTTGTTGTTGTCCTTGTTATTGTTGTAGTTCTTGTTGTTCTTGTTGTTCTTGTTGTTCTTGTTGTTCTTGTTGTTTTTGTTGATCTTGTTGTTCTTGTTGTTCTTGTTGTTCTTGTTGTTCTTGTTGTTCTTGTTATTGTTGTTGTTCTAGTTGTCCTTGTTGTTGTTGTTCTGGTTGTTCTTGTTGTTCTTGTTGTTCCGGTTGTTCTTGTTGTTCTTGTTGTTCTTGTTGTTCCTGTTGTTCTTGTTGTTCTTGTTGTTCTTGTTGTTCTTGTTGTTCTTGTTGTTCTTGTTGTTCTTGTTGTTCTTGTTGTTCTTGTTGTTCTTGTTGTTCTTGTTGTTCTTGTTGTTCTTGTTGTTCTTGTTGTTCTTGTTATTCTTGTTGTTCTTGTTGTTCTTGTTGTTCTTGTTGTTCTTGTTGTTCTTGTTGTTCTTGTTGTTCTTGTTGTTCTTGTTGTTCTCGTTGTTCTTTTTGTTGTTTTTCTAGTTGTTCTTGTTGTTCTTGTTGTTCTTCTTGTTGTTGTTGTTCTTGCTGTTCTTGTTGTAGTTGTTGTTGTTGTCCTTGTTGTTGTTGTAGTTCTTGTTGTTCTTGTTGTTCTTGTTGTTCTTGTTGTTCTTGTTGTCCTTGTTGTTCTTGTTGTTCGTCTTTTCTTGTTGTTTTTGTTGATCTTGTTCTTCTTGTTGTTCTTGTTGTTCTTGTTGTTCTTCTTGCTGTTCTGGTGGTTCATGCTGTTCTGGTTGTTCTTGTTGTTCTCGTTGCTCTCGTTGTTCTCGTTGTACTCGTTGTTCTCGTTGTTCTTGTTGTTCTTGTTGTTCTTGTTGTTCTTGTTGTAGTTGTTGTTGTTGTTCTTGTTGTTCTTGTTGTTCTTGTTGTTGTTGTTGTTGTTCTTGTTGTTGTTGTTGTTGTTCTTGTTGTTGTTCTAGTTGTTCTTGTTGTTGTTGTTCTGGTTGTTCTTGTTGTTCTTGTTGTTCCGGTTGTTCTTGTTGTTCTTTTTGTTCCGGTTGTTCTTGTTGTTCTTGTTGTTCTTGTTGTTCTTGTTGTTCTTGTTGTTTTTGCTGTTCATGTTGTTCTTGTTGTTCTTCTTGTTGTTGTTCTAGTTGTCCTTGTAGTTGTTGTCCTTGTTGTTCTTGTTGTTGTTGTCCTTGTTGTTCTTGTTGTGCTTGTTGTTCTTATTGATCCTGTTGTTCTTGTTGTTCTTGTTGCTCTTGTCGTTCTTGTTGCTCTTGTTGTTCTTGTTGTTGTTCTTGTTGTTCTTGTTGTTGTTGTTCATGCGGTTCTTGTTGTTGTTGCTCTTGCTGTTCTTGTTCTTGTTGTCCTTGTTGTTCTTTCTGTTCTTGTTGTTCTTGTTGTTGTTGTTGTTCTTGCTGTTATTGTTGTAGATGTTGTTTTTGTTGATCTTGTTGTTCTTGTTGTTCTTGTTGTTGTTCTTGTTGTTGTTGTTGTTGTTCTTGCTGTTCTTGTTGTAGTTGTTGTTGCTGTCCTTGTTATTGTTGTAGTTCTTGTTGTTCTTGTTGTTCTTGTTGTTCTTGTTGTTCTTGTTGTTCTTGTTGTTCTTGTTGTTATTGTTGATCTTGTTGTTCTTGTTGTTCTTGTTGTTCTTGTTGTTCTTGTTGTTCTTCTTGCTGTTCTGGTTGTTCTTGTTGTTCTCGTTGTTCTCGTTGTTCTTGTTGTTCTTGTTGTTCTTGTTGTTCTTGTTGTTATTGTTGCTCTTGTTGCTCTTGTTGCTGTTGTTGTTCTTGTTGTTCTGGTTGTTGATGTTCTTGTTGTTCATGTTGTTGTTGTTCCTTTTGTTCTTGTTGTTGTTGTTGTTGTTGTTCTGGTTGTTGATGTTCTTGTTGTTCATGTTGTTGTTGTTCTTGATGTTCTTGTTGTTCTTGTTGTTCTTTTTGTTCTTGGTGTTCTTGGTGTTCTTGTTGTTCTTGTTGTTCTAGTTGTTGTTGTTGTTGTTCTTGTTGTTGTTCTTGTTGTTCTTCTTGTTGTTCTTGTTGTTCTTGTTCTCCTTCTTGTTGTTCTTGTTGTTCTTCTTGTTGTTCTTGTTGTTCTTGTTGATCTTGTTGTTCTTGTTGTTCTTGGTGTTCTTGTTGTTCTTGTTGTTCTTGTTGTGCTTGTTGCTCTTGTTGCTCTTGTTGCTCTTGTTGCTCTTGTTGCTCTTGTTGCTCTTGTTGCTGTTGTTGCTGTTGTTGTTCTGGTTGTTGATGTTCTTGTTGTTTATGTTGTTGTTGTTCTTTTTGTTCTTGTTGTTGTTGTTGTTGTTGTTCTTGGTATTGTTGTTCTTGTTGTTCTTGATGTTCTTGTTGTTCTTGTCGTTCTTGTTGTTCTTGTTGTTCTTGGTGTTCTTGTTGTTCTTGTTGCTCTAGTTGTTGTTGTTGTTGTTGTTGTTCTTGTTGTTGTTCTCGTTGTTCTCGTTGTTCTCGTTGTTCTTGTTGTTCCTTTTGTTCTTGTTGTTCTTGTTGTCCTTGTTGTTGTTGTTCTTGTTGTTGTTCTCGTTGTTCTCGTTGTTCTCGTTGTTCTCGTTGTTCTTGTTGTTCTTTTTGCTCTTGTTGTTCTTGTTGTCCTTGTTGTTGTTGTTGCTGTTGTTGTTCTTGTTGTTCATGTTGTTGTTCTGGTTGATGTTGTTGTTCTTGTTCTTGTTTTTCTTGTTGTTCTTGTTGTTCTTGTTGTTCTTGTTGTTCTTGTTGTTCTTGTTGTTCTTGTTGTTATTGTTGCTCTTGTTGCTCTTGTTGTTCTTGTTGTTCTTCTTGTTCTTGTTATTCTTTTTGTCCTTGTTGTTCTTGCTGTTGTTGTTCCCGTTGTTCTTGTTGTAGTTGTTCTTGTTGTTGTTGTTGTTGTTCTTGTTCTTGTTGTTCATGTTGTTGTGGTTCTGGTAGATGTTGTTGTTCTTGTTCTTGTTGTTCTTGTTGTTCTTGTTGCTCTTGTTGTTCTTGTTGTTCTTGTTGTTCTTGCTGTTGTTGTTCCTGTTGTTCTTCTTGTTGTTGTTGTTGTTGTTGTTCTTGCTGTTCTTGTTCTTGTTGCTCTTGTTGTTCTTGTTGTTCTTGTTGTTCTTGTTGTTCTTGTTGTTCTTGTTGTTCTTGTTGTTCTTGTAGTTCTTGTTGTTCTTGTTGTTCTTGTTGTTCTTGTTGTTCTTGTTGTTCTTGTTGTTCTTGTTGCTCTTGTTGCTCTTGTTGCTCTTGTTGTTCTTGTTGCTCTTGTTGTTCTTGTTGCTCTTGTTGCTCTTGTTGCTCTTGTTGTTCTTGTTGTTCTTGTTGTTCTTGTTGTTCTTGTTGTTCTTGTTGTTCTTGTTGTTCTTGTTGTTCTTGTTGTTCTTGTTGTTCTTGTTGTTCTTGTTGTTCTTGTTGTTCTTGTTGTTCTTGTTGTTCTTGTTGTTCTTGTTGTTCTTGTTGTTCTTGTTGTTCTTGTTGCTCTTGTTGCTCTTGCTGTTCTTGTTGTTCTTGTTGTTCTTGTTGTTCTTGTTGTTCTTGTTGTTCTTGTTGCTCTTGTTGCTCTTGTTGCTCTTGTTGTTCTTGTTGTTCTTGTTGTTCTTGTTGTTCTTGTTGTTCTTGTTGTTCTTGTTGTTCTTGTTGTTCTTGTTGTTCTTGTTGTTCTTGTTGTTCTTGTTGTTCTTGTTGTTCTTGTTGTTCTTGTTGTTCTTGTTGTTCTTGTTGTTCTTGTTGTTCTTGTTGTTCTTGTTGTTCTTGTTGTTCTTGTTGTTCTTGTTGTTCTTGTTGTTCTTGTTGTTCTTGTTGTTCTTGTTGTTCTTGTTGTTCTTGTTGTTCTTGTTGTTCTTGTTGTTCTTGTTGTTCTTGTTGTTCTTGTTGTTCTTGTTTTTCTTGTTGTTCATGTTGCTGTTGTTCTTGTTGATCTTGTTGTAGTTGTTCTTGTTGTTCTTGTTGTTCTTGTTGTTCTTGTTGTTCTTGTTGTTCTTGTTGCTCTTGTTGTTCTTGTTGCTCTTGTTGTTCTTGTTGTTCTTGTTGTTCTTGTTGTTCTTGTTGTTCTTGTTGTTCTTGTTGTTCTTGTTGTTCTTGTTGTTCTTGTTGCTCTTGTTGTTCTTGTTGCTCTTGTTGTTCTTGTTGCTCTTGTTGTTCTTGTTGCTCTTGTTGTTCTTGTTGTTCTTGTTGTTCTTGTTGTTCTTGTTGTTCTTGTTGTTCTTGTTGTTCTTGTTGTTCTTGTTGTTCTTGTTGTTCTTGTTGTTCTTGTTGTTCTTGTTGTTCTTGTTGTTCTTGTTGTTCTTGTTGTTCTTGTTGTTCTTGTTGTTCTTGTTGTTCTTGTTTTTCTTGTTGTTCATGTTGTTGTTGTTCTTGTTGATCTTGTTGTAGTTGTTCTTGTTGTTCTTGTTGTTCTTGTTGTTCTTGTTGCTCTTGTTGTTCTTGTTGCTCTTGTTGTTCTTGTTGTTCTTGTTGTTCTTGTTGTTCTTGTTGTTCTTGTTGTTCTTGTTGTTCTTGTTGTTCTTGTTGTTCTTGTTGTTCTTGTTGTTCTTGTTGTTCTTGTTGCTCTTGTTGTTCTTGTTGCTCTTGTTGTTCTTGTTGCTCTTGTTGCTCTTGTTGTTCTTGTTGCTCTTGTTGTTCTTGTTGTTCTTGTTGCTCTTGTTGTTCTTGTTGTTCTTGTTGTTCTTGTTGTTCTTGTTGTTCTTGTTGTTCTTGTTGTTCTTGTTGTTCTTGTTGTTCTTGTTGTTCTTGTTGTTCTTGTTGTTCTTGTTGTTCTTGTTGTTCTTGTTGTTCTTGTTGTTCTTGTTGTTCTTGTTGTTCTTGTTGTTCTTGTTGTTCTTGTTGTTCTTGTTGTTCTTGTTGTTCTTGTTGTTCTTGTTGTTCTTGTTGTTCTTGTTGTTCTTGTTGTTCTTGTTGTTCTTGTTGTTCTTGTTGTTCTTGTTGTTCTTGTTGTTCTTGTTGTTCTTGTTGTTCTTGTTGTTCTTGTTGTTCTTGTTGTTCTTGTTGTTCTTGTTTTTCTTGTTGTTCATGTTGCTGTTGTTCTTGTTGATCTTGTTGTTCTTGTTGTTCTTGTTTTTCTTGTTGTTCATGTTGCTGTTGTTCTTGTTGATCTTGTTGTAGTTGTTCTTGTTGTTCTTGTTGATCTTGTTGTTGTTCTTGTTGTTCTTGTTGTTCTTGTTGTTCTTGTTGTTCTTGTTGTTCTTGTTGTTCTTGTTGTTCTTGTTGTTCTTGTTGTTCTTGTTGTTCTTGTTGTTCTTGTTGTTCTTGTTGTTCTTGTTGTTCTTGTTGTTCTTGTTGTTCTTGTTGTTCTTGTTGTTCTTGTTGTTGTTGTTGTTCTTGTTGTTCTTGTTTTTCTTGTTGTTCATGTTGCTGTTGTTCTTGTTGATCTTGTTGTAGTTGTTCTTGTTGCTCTTGTTGCTCTTGTTGTTCTTGTTGCTCTTGTTGTTCTTGTTGCTCTTGTTGTTCTTGTTGTTGTTCTTGTTGTTCTTGTTTTTGTTGTTCTTGTTGTTGTTGTTCTTGGCGTTGTGGTTCTTGTTGTTCCTGTTGTTGTTGTTGTTCTTGTTGTTCTTGTTGTTGTTGTTCATGAGGTTCTTGTTGTTGTTGCTCTTGCTGTTCTTGTTCTTGTTGTCCTTGTTGTTCTTTCTGTTCTTGTTGTTCTTGTTGATGTTGTTGTTCTTGCTGTTCTTGTTGTAGTTGTTGTTTTTGTTGATCTTGTTGTCCTTGTTGTTCTTGTTGTTGTTCTTGTTGTTGTTGTTGTTCTTGCTGTTCTTGTTGTAGTTGTTGTTGTTGTCCTTGTTATTGTTGTAGTTCTTGTTGTTCTTGTTGTTCTTGTTGTTCTTGTTGTTCTTGTTGTTTTTGTTGATCTTGTTGTTCTTGTTGTTCTTGTTGTTCTTGTTGTTCTTGTTGTTCTTGTTGTTCTTGTTGTTCTTGTTGCTCTTGTTGTTCTTGTTATTGTTGTTGTTCTAGTTGTCCTTGTTGTTGTTGTTCTGGTTGTTCTTGTTGTTCTCGTTGTTCCGGTTGTTCCGGTTGTTCTTGTTGCTCTTGTTCTTGTTGTTCTTGCTGTTCATGTTGTCTTGTTGTCCTTGTTGTTCTAGTTGTTCTTGTTGTTCTTGTTGTTCTTATTGTTGTTGTTCTAGTTGTTCTTGTTGTTGTTGTTCTGGTTGTTCTTGTTGTTCTTGTTGTTCTTGTTGTTCTTGTTGTTCTTGTTGTTCTTGTTGTTCTTGTTGTTCTTGTTGTTCTTGTTGTTCTTGTTGTTCTTGTTGTTCTTGTTGTTCTTGTTGTTCTTGTTATTCTTGTTGTTCTTGTTATTCTTGTTGTTCTTGTTGTTCATGTTGTTCTTGTTGTTCTTGTTGTTCTTGTTGTTCTTGTTGTTCTTGTTGTTCTTGTTGTTCTCGTTGTTCTTTTTGTTGTTTTTCTAGTTGTTCTTGTTGTTCTTGTTGTTCTTGTTGTTGTTGTTGTTCTTGCTGTTCTTGTTGTAGTTGTTGTTGTTGTCCTTGTTGTTGTTGTAGTTCTTGTTGTTCTTGTTGTTCTTGTTGTTCTTGTTATCCTTGTTGTTCTTGTTGTTCGTCTTTTCTTGTTGTTTTTGTTGATCTTGTTCTTCTTGTTGTTCTTGTTGTTCTTGTTGTTCTTCTTGCTGTTCTGGTTGTTCTTGCTGTTCTGGTGGTTCATGCTGTTCTGGTTGTTCTTGTTGTTCTCGTTGCTCTCGTTGTTCTCGTTGTACTCGTTGTTCTCGTTGTTCTTGTTGTTCTTGTTGTTCTTGTTGTTCTTGTTGTTGTTGTTGTTGTTGTTCTTGTTGTTCTTGTTGTTCTTGTTGTTGTTGTTGTTGTTCTTGTTGTTGTTGTTGTTGTTCTTGTTGTTGTTCTAGTTGTTCTTGTTGTTGTTGTTCTGGTTGTTCTTGTTGTTCTTGTTGTTCCGGTTGTTCTTGTTGTTCTTTTTGTTCCGGTTGTTCTTGTTGCTCTTGTTGTTCTTGTTGTTCTTGTTGTTCTTGTTGTGCTTGTTGTTTTTGCTGTTCATGTTGTTCTTGTTGTTCTTCTTGTTGTTGTTCTAGTTGTCCTTGTAGTTGTTGTCCTTGTTGTTCTTGTTGTTGTTGTCCTTGTTGTTCTTGTTGTGCTTGTTGTTCTTATTGATCTTGTTGTTCTTGTTGTTCTTGTTGCTCTTGTCGTTCTTGTTGCTCTTGTTGTTCTTGTTGTTGTTCTTGTTGTTCTTGTTGTTGTTGTTCATGCGGTTCTTGTTGTTGTTGCTCTTGCTGTTCTTGTTCTTGTTGTCCTTGTTGTTCTTTCTGTTCTTGTTGTTCTTGTTGTTGTTGTTGTTGTTCTTGCTGTTATTGTTGTAGATGTTGTTTTTGTTGATCTTGTTGTTCTTGTTGTTCTTGTTGTTGTTCTTGTTGTTGTTGTTGTTGTTGTTCTTGCTGTTCTTCTTGTAGTTGTTGTTGCTGTCCTTGTTATTGTTGTAGTTCTTGTTGTTCTTGTTGTTCTTGTTGTTCTTGTTGTTCTTGTTGTTCTTGTTGTTCTTGTTGTTCTTGTTGTTATTGTTGATCTTGTTGTTATTGTTGATCTTGTTGTTCTTGTTGTTCTTGTTGTTCTTGTTGTTCTTGTTGTTATTGTTGATCTTGTTGTTCTTGTTGTTCTTGTTGTTCTTGTTGTTCTTGTTGTTCTTCTTGCTGTTCTGGTTGTTCTTGTTGTTCTCGTTGTTCTCGTTGTTCTTGTTGTTCTTGTTGTTCTTGTTGTTCTTGTTGTTCTTGTTGTTATTGTTGCTCTTGTTGCTCTTGTTGCTGTTGTTGTTCTTGTTGTTCTGGTTGTTGATGTTCTTGTTGTTCATGTTGTTGTTGTTCTTTTTGTTCTTGTTGTTGTTGTTGTTGTTGTTCTGGTTGTTGATGTTCTTGTTGTTCATGTTGTTGTTGTTCTTGATGTTCTTGTTGTTCTTGTTGTTCTTTTTGTTCTTGGTGTTCTTGGTGTTCTTGTTGTTCTTGTTGTTCTAGTTGTTGTTGTTCTTGTTGTTCTTGTTGTTCTTGTTGTTCTTGTTGTTCTTGTTGTTATTGTTGATCTTGTTGTTCTTGTTGTTCTTGTTGTTCTCGTTGTTCTTCTTGCTGTTCTGGTTGTTCTTGTTGTTCTCGTTGTTCTCGTTGTTCTCGTTGTTCTCGTTGTTCTCGTTGTTCTTGTTGTTCTTGTTGTTCTTGTTGTTCTTGTTGTTCTTGTTGTTCGTGTTGTTCTTGTTGTTATTGTTGCTCTTGTTGCTCTTGTTGCTGTTGTTGTTCTTGTTGTTCTGGTTGTTGATGTTCTTGTTGTTCATGTTGTTGTTCTTTTTGTTCTTGTTGTTGTTGTTGTTGTTCTGGTTGTTGATGTTCTTGTTGTTCATGTTGTTGTTGTTCTTGATGTTCTTGTTGTTCTTGTTGTTCTTGTTGTTCTTTTTGTTCTTGGTGTTCTTGGTGTTCTTGTTGTTCTTGTTGTTCTAGTTGTTGTTGTTGTTGTTGTTGTTCTTGTTGTTGTTCTCGTTGTTCCCGTTGTTCTCGTTGTTCTCGTTGTTCTTGCTGTTCTTCTTGCTCTTGTTGTTCTTGTTGTCCTTGTTGTTGTTGTTGCTGTTGTTGTTCTTGTTGTTCATGTTGTTGTTGTTCTGGTTGATGTTGTTGTTCTTGTTCTTGTTTTTCTTGTTGTTCTTGTTGTTCTTGTTGCTCTTGTTGTTCTTGTTGCTCTTGTTGTTCTTGTTGTTGTTCTTGTTGTTCTTGTTGTTGTTGCTCTTGCTGTTCTTGTTCTTGTTGTCCTTGTTGTTCTCTCTGTTCTTGTTGTTCTTCTTGTTGTTGTTGTTGTTCTTGCTGTTCTTGTTGTAGATGTTGTTTTTGTTGATCTTGTTGTTCTTGTTGTTGTTCTTGTTGTTGTTGTTGTTGTTCTTGCTGTTCTTGTTGTAGTTGTTGTTGCTGTCCTTGTTATTGTTGTAGTTCTTGTTGTTCTTGTTGTTCTTGTTGTTCTTGTTGTTCTTGTTGTTCTTGTTGTTCTTGTTGTTCTTGTTGTTCTTGTTGTTCTTGTTGTTCTTGTTGTTCTTGTTGTTCTTGTTGTTCTTGTTGTTCTTGTTGTTCTTGTTGTTCTTGTTGTTCTTGTTGTTATTGTTGATCTTGTTGTTCTTGTTGTTCTTGTTGTTCTTGTTGTTCTTCTTGCTGTTCTGGTTGTTCTTGTTGTTCTCGTTGTTCTCGTTGTTCTCGTTGTTCTCGTTGTTCTTGTTGTTCTTGTTGTTCTTGTTGTTCTTGTTGTTCTTGTTGTTCTTGTTGTTCTTGTTGTTCTTGTTGTTCTTGTTGTTCTTGTTGTTCTTGTTGTTCTTGTTGTTCTTGTTGTTCTTGTTGTTCTTGTTGTTCTTGTTGTTCTTGTTGTTATTGTTGATCTTGTTGTTCTTGTTGTTCTTGTTGTTCTTGTTGTTCTTCTTGCTGTTCTGGTTGTTCTTGTTGTTCTCGTTGTTCTCGTTGTTCTCGTTGTTCTTGTTGTTCTTGTTGTTCTTGTTGATCTTGTTGTTCTTGTTGTTCTTGTTGTTCTTGTTGTTCTTCTTGCTGTTCTGGTTGTTCTTGTTGTTCTCGTTGTTCTCGTTGTTCTCGTTGTTCTCGTTGTTCTTGTTGTTCTTGTTGTTCTTGTTGTTCTTGTTGTTATTGTTGATCTTGTTGTTCTTGTTGTTCTTGTTGTTCTTGTTGTTCTTCTTGCTGTTCTGGTTGTTCTTGTTGTTCTCGTTGTTCTCGTTGTTCTCGTTGTTCTCGTTGTTCTTGTTGTTCTTGTTGTTCTTGTTGTTCTTGTTGTTCTTGTTGTTCTTGTTGTTCTTGTTGTTCTTGTTGTTCTTGTTGTTATTGTTGCTCTTGTTGCTCTTGTTGCTATTGTTGTTCTTGTTGTTCTCGTTGTTCTCGTTGTTCTCGTTGTTCTCGTTGTTCTTGTTGTTCTTGTTGTTCTTGTTGTTCTTGTTGTTCTTGTTGATATTGTTGCTCTTGTTGCTCTTGTTGCTGTTGTTGTTCTTGTTGTTCTTGTTGTTCTTGTTGTTCTTTTTGTTCTTGGTGTTCTTGGTGTTCTTGTTGTTCTTGTTGTTCTAGTTGTTGTTGTTGTTGTTGTTGTTGTTGTTCTCGTTGTTCCCGTTGTTCTCGTTGTTCTCGTTGTTCTTGTTGTTCTTTTTGCTCTTGTTGTTCTTGTTGTCCTTGTTGTTGTTGTTGCTGTTGTTGTTCTTGTTGTTCATGTTGTTGTTGTTCTGGTTGATGTTGTTGTTCTTGTTCTTGTTTTTCTTGTTGTTCTTGTTGTTCTTGTTGTTCTTGTTGTTCTTGTTGTTATTGTTGCTCTTGTTGCTCTTGTTGTTCTTGTTGTTCTTCTTGTTCTTGTTATTCTTTTTGTCCTCGTTGTTCTTGCTGTTGTTGTTCCCGTTGTTCTTGTTGTTGTTGTTCTTGTTGTTGTTGTTGTTGTTGTTGTTCTTGTTGTTCTTGTAGTTCTTGTTGTTGTTGTTGTTCTTGTTGTTGTTGTTGTTGTTGTTCTAGTTGTTCTTGTTGTAGTTGTTCTGGTTGTTCTTGTTGTTCTTGTTGTTCCGGTTGTTCTTGTTGTTCTTGTTGTTCCGGTTGTTCTTGTTGTTCCGGTTGTTCTTGTTGTTCTTGTTCTTGTTGTTCTTGTTGTTCATGCTGTTCATGTTGTCTTGTTGTCCTTGTTGTTGTAGTTGTTCTTGTTGCTCTTGTTGTTCTTGATGTTCTTGTTGTTCTTGTTGTTGTTCTTGTTGTTGTTCTTGTTGTTGTTGTTGTTCTTGCTGTTCTTGTTGTAGTTGTTGTTGCTGTCCTTGTTATTGTTGTAGTTCTTGTTGTTCTTGTTGTTCTTGTTGTTCTTGTTGTTCTTGTTGTTATTGTTGATCTTGTTGTTCTTGTTGTTCTTGTTGTTCTTGTTGTTCTTGTTGTTCTTCTTGCTGTTCTGGTTGTTCTTGTTGTTCTCGTTGTTCTCGTTGTTCTCGTTGTTCTCGTTGTTCTTGTTGTTCTTGTTGTTCTTGTAGTTATTGTTGCTCTTGTTGCTCTTGTTGCTATTGTTGTTCTTGTTGTTCTGGTTGTTGATGTTCTTGTTGTTCATGTTGTTGTTGTTCTTGTTGTTCTTGTTGTTCTTGTTGTTCTTGTTGTTCTTGTTGTTCTTGTTGTTCTTGTTGTTCGTGTTGTTCTTGTTGTTATTGTTGCTCTTGTTGCTCTTGTTGCTGTTGTTGTTCTTGTTGTTCTGGTTGTTGATGCTCTTGTTGTTCATGTTGTTGTTGTTCTTTTTGTTCTTGTTGTTGTTGTTGTTCTTGTTCTGGTTGTTGATGTTCTTGTTGTTCATGTTGTTGTTGTTCTTGTTCTTCTTGTTGTTCTTGTTGTTCTTGTTGTTCTTGTTGTTCTTGTTGTTCTTGTTATTCTTGTTGTTCTTGTTGTTCTTGTTGTTCTTGTTGTTCTTGTTGTTCTTGTTGTTCTTGTTGTTCTTGTTGTTCTTTTTGTTCTTGTTGTTCTTGTTGTTCTTGTTGTTGTTTTTCTAGTTTTTCTTGTTGTTCTTGTCGTTCTTGTTGTTGTTGTTGTTCTTGCTGTTCTTGTTGTAGTTGTTGTTGTTGTCCTTGTTGTTGTCGTAGTTCTTGTTGTTCTTGTTGTTCTTGTTGTTCTTGTTGTCCTTGTTGTTCTTGTTGT
The DNA here is from genome assembly GCF_051020955.1 of Megalopta genalis. Classification (NCBI taxonomy): domain Eukaryota; kingdom Metazoa; phylum Arthropoda; class Insecta; order Hymenoptera; family Halictidae; genus Megalopta; species Megalopta genalis. Next base: position 70,219 of record NW_027476100.1, read on the forward strand.
TCGTCTTTTCTTGTTGTTTTTGTTGATCTTGTTCTTCTTGTTGTTCTTGTTGTTCTTGTTGTTCTTCTTGCTGTTCTGGTTGTTCATGCTGTTCTGGTGGTTCATGCTGTTCTGGTTGTTCTTGTTGTTCTCGTTGCTCTCGTTGTTCTCGTTGCACTCGTTGTTCTCGTTGTTCTTGTTGTTCTTGTTGTTCTTGTTGTTCTTGTTGTTCTTGTTGTTCTTGTTGTTCTGGTTGTTCTTGTTGTTCTTGTTGTTCTTGTTGTTCTTGTCGTTCTTGTTGTTTTTGCTGTTCATGATGTTCTTGTTGTTCTTCTTGTTGTTGTTCTAGTTGTCCTTGTTGTTGTTGTCCTTGTTGTTCTTGTTGTTGTTGTCCTTGTTGTTCTTGCTGTGCTTGTTGTTCTTGTTGATCTTGTTGTTCTTGTTGCTCTTGTTGCTCTTGTTGCTCTTGTTGTTCTTGTTGCTCTTGTTGTTCTTGTTGCTCTTGTTGTTCTTGTTGTTGTTCTTGTTGTTCTTGTTTTTGTTGTTCTTGTTGTTGTTGTTCTTGGCGTTGTGGTTCTTGTTGTTCCTGTTGTTGTTGTTGTTCTTGTTGTTCTTGTTGTTGTTGTTCATGTGGTTCTTGTTGTTGTTGCTCTTGCTGTTCTTGTTCTTGTTGTCCTTGTTGTTCTTTCTGTTCTTGTTGTTCTTGTTGATGTTGTTGTTCTTGCTGTTCTTGTCGTAGTTGTTGTTTTTGTTGATCTTGTTGTTCTTGTTGTTGTTGTTGTTGTTCTTGTTGTTGTTGTTGTTCTTGCTGTTCTTGTTGTAGTTGTTGTTGTTGTCCTTGTTATTGTTGTAGTTCTTGTTGTTCTTGTTGTTCTTGTTGTTCTTGTTGTTCTTGTTGTTTTTGTTGATCTTGTTGTTCTTGTTGTTCTTGTTGTTCTTGTTGTTCTTGTTGCTCTTGTTGCTCTTGTTGTTCTTGTTATTGTTGTTGTTCTAGTTGTCCTTGTTGTTGTTGTTCTGGTTGTTCTTGTTGTTCTTGTTGTTCCGGTTGTTCTTGTTGCTCTTGTTCTTGTTGTTCTTGTTGTTCTTGCTGTTCATGTTGTCTTGTTGTCCTTGTTGTTCTAGTTGTTCTTGTTGTTCTTGTTGTTCTTATTGTTGTTGTTCTAGTTGTTCTTGTTGTTGTTGTTCTGGTTGTTCTTGTTGTTCTTGTTGTTCTTGTTGTTCTTGTTGTTCTTGTTGTTCTTGTTGTTCTTGTTGTTCTTGTTGTTCTTGTTGTTCTTGTTGTTCTTGTTGTTCTTATTGTTCTTGTTGTTCTTGTTGTTCTTGTTGTTCTTGTTGTTCTTGTTGTTCTTGTTGTTCTTGTTGTTCTTGTTGTTCTTGTTGTTCTTGTTGTTCTTGTTGTTCTTGTTGTTCTTGTTGTTCTTGTTGTTCTCGTTGTTCTTTTTGTTGTTTTTCTAGTTGTTCTTGTTGTTCTTGTTGTTCTTCTTGTTGTTGTTGTTCTTGCTGTTCTTGTTGTAGTTGTTGTTGTTGTCCTTGTTGTTGTTGTAGTTCTTGTTGTTCTTGTTGTTCTTGTTGTTCTTGTTGTTCTTGTTGTCCTTGTTGTTCTTGTTGTTCGTCTTTTCTTGTTGTTTTTGTTGATCCTTGTTCTTCTTGTTGTTCTTGTTGTTCTTGTTGTTCTTCTTGCTGTTCTGGTTGTTCTTGCTGTTCTGGTGGTTCATGCTGTTCTGGTTGTTCTTGTTGTTCTCGTTGCTCTCGTTGTTCTCGTTGTACTCGTTGTTCTCGTTGTTCTTGTTGTTCTTGTTGTTCTTGTTGTTGTTGTTGTTGTTGTTCTTGTTGTTCTTGTTGTTCTTGTTGTTGTTGTTGTTGTTCTTGTTGTTGTTGTTGTTGTTCTTGTTGGTGTTCTAGTTGTTCTTGTTGTTGTTGTTCTGGTTGTTCTTGTTGTTCTTGTTGTTCCGGTTGTTCTTGTTGTTCTTTTTGTTCCGGTTGTTCTTGTTGTTCTTGTTGTTCTTGTTGTTCTTGTTGTTCTTGTTGTTCTTGTTGTTTTTGCTGTTCATGTTGTTCTTGTTGTTCTTCTTGTTGTTGTTCTAGTTGTCCTTGTAGTTGTTGTTCTTGTTGTTCTTGTTGTTGTTGTCCTTGTTGTTCTTGTTGTGCTTGTTGTTCTTATTGATCTTGTTGTTCTTGTTGTTCTTGTTGCTCTTGTCGTTCTTGTTGCTCTTGTTGTTCTTGTTGTTGTTCTTGTTGTTCTTGTTGTTGTTGTTCATGCGGTTCTTGTTGTTGTTGCTCTTGCTGTTCTTGTTTTGTTGTCCTTGTTGTTCTTTCTGTTCTTGTTGTTCTTGTTGTTGTTGTTGTTGTTCTTGCTGTTATTGTTGTAGATGTTGTTTTTGTTGATCTTGTTGTTCTTGTTGTTCTTGTTGTTGTTCTTGTTGTTGTTGTTGTTGTTCTTGCTGTTCTTGTTGTAGTTGTTGTTGCTGTCCTTGTTATTGTTGTAGTTCTTGTTGTTCTTGTTGTTCTTGTTGTTCTTGTTGTTCTTGTTGTTCTTGTTGTTCTTGTTGTTCTTGTTGTTCTTGTTGTTATTGTTGATCTTGTTGTTCTTGTTGTTCTTCTTGCTGTTCTGGTTGTTCTTGTTGTTCTCGTTGTTCTCGTTGTTCTTGTTGTTCTTGTTGTTCTTGTTGTTCTTGTTGTTCTTGTTGTTCTTGTTGTTATTGTTGCTCTTGTTGCTCTTGTTGCTGTTGTTGTTCTTGTTGTTCTGGTTGTTGATGTTCTTGTTGTTCATGTTGTTGTTGTTCTTTTTGTTCTTGTTGTTGTTGTTGTTGTTGTTCTGGTTGTTGATGTTCTTGTTGTTCATGTTGTTGTTGTTCTTGATGTTCTTGTTGTTCTTGTTGTTCTTTTTGTTGTTGGTGTTCTTGGTGTTCTTGTTGTTCTTGTTGTTCTACTTGTTGTTGTTGTTGTTCTTGTTGTTGTTCTTGTTGTTCTTCTTGTTGTTCTTGTTGTTCTTGTTCTCCTTCTTGTTGTTCTTGTTGTTCTTCTTGTTGTTCTTGTTGTTCTTGTTGATCTTGTTGTTCTTGTTGTTCTTGGTGTTCTTGTTGATCTTGTTGTTCTTGTTGTTCTTGTTGCTCTTGTTGCTCTTGTTGCTCTTGTTGCTCTTGTTGCTCTTGTTGCTCTTGTTGCTGTTGTTGCTGTTGTTGTTCTGGTTGTAGATGTTCTTGTTGTTTATGTTGTTGTTCTTTTTGTTCTTGTTGTTGTTGTTGTTGTTGTTCTTGGTCTTGTTGTTCTTGTTGTTCTTGATGTTCTTGTTGTTCTTGTCGTCCTTGTTGTTCTTGTTGTTCTTGGTGTTCTTGTTGTTCTTGTTGCTCTAGTTGTTGTTGTTGTTGTTGTTGTTCTTGTTGTTGTTCTCGTTGTTCTCGTTGTTCTCGTTGTTCTTGTTGTTCTTGTTGTTCTTGTTGTTCTTGTTGTTCTTGTTGTTCTTGTAGTTCTTGTTGTTCTTGTTGTTCTTGTTGTTCTTGTTGTTCTTGTTGTTCTTGTTGTTCTTGTTGTTCTTGTTGTTATTGTTGATCTTGTTGTTCTTGTTGTTCTTGTTGTTCTTGTTGTTCTTCTTGCTGTTCTGGTTGTTCTTGTTGTTCTCGTTGTTCTCGTTGTTCTCGTTGTTCTTGTTGTTCTTGTTGTTCTTGTTGTTCTTGTTGTTCTTGTTGTTCTTGTTGTTCTTGTTGTTCTTGTTGTTCTTGTTGTTCTTGTTGTTCTTGTTGTTATTGTTGATCTTGTTGTTCTTGTTGTTCTTGTTGTTCTTGTTGTTCTTGTTGTTATTGTTGATCTTGTTGTTCTTGTTGATCTTGTTGTTCTCGTTGTTCTTCTTGCTGTTCTGGTTGTTCTTGTTGTTCTCGTTGTTCTCGTTGTTCTCGTTGTTCTCGTTGTTCTCGTTGTTCTCGTAGTTCTTGTTGTTCTTGTTGTTCTTGTTGTTCTTGTTGTTCTTGTTGTTCTTGTTGTTCGTGTTGTTCTTGTTGTTATTGTTGCTCTTGTTGCTCTTGTTGCTGTTGTTGTTCTTGTTGTTCTGGTTGTTGATGCTCTTGTTGTTCATGTTGTTGTTGTTCTTTTTGTTCTTGTCGTTGTTGTTGTTGTTGTTCTGGTTGTTGATGTTCTTGTTGTTCATGTTGTTGTTGTTCTTGATGTTCTTGTTGTTCTTGTTGTTCTTTTTGTTCTTGGTGTTCTTGTTGTTCTTGTTGTTCTAGTTGTTGTTGTTGTTGTTGTTGTTCTTGTTGTTGTTCTCGTTGTTCCCGTTGTTCTCGTTGTTCTCGTTGTTCTTGTTGTTCTTTTTGCTCTTGTTGTTCTTGTTGTCCTTGTTGTTGTTGTTGCTGTTGTTGTTCTTGTTGTTCATGTTGTTGTTGTTCTGGTTGATGTTGTTGTTCTTGTTCTTGTTTTTCTTGTTGTTCTTGTTGTTCTTGTTGTTATTGTTGATCTTGTTGTTCTTGTTGATCTTGTTGTTCTCGTTGTTCTTCTTGCTGTTCTGGTTGTTCTTGTTGTTCTCGTTGTTCTCGTTGTTCTCGTTGTTCTCGTTGTTCTCGTTGTTCTCGTTGTTCTCGTTGTTCTCGTTGTTCTCGTTGTTCTTGTTGTTCTTGTTGTTTTTGTTGATCTTGTTGTTCTTGTTGTTCTTGTTGTTCTTGTTGTTCTTGTTGTTCTTGTTGTTCTTGTTGCTCTTGTTGTTCTTGTTATTGTTGTTGTTCTAGTTGTCCTTGTTGTTGTTGTTCTGGTTGTTCTTGTTGTTCTCGTTGTTCCGGTTGTTCTTGTTGCTCTTGTTCTTGTTGTTCTTGTTGT
>NW_027476100.1:80000-120000 GCF_051020955.1 Megalopta genalis
CTGTTCTTGTTGTAGTTGTTGTTGCTGTCCTTGTTATTGTTGTAGTTCTTGTTGTTCTTGTTGTTCTTGTTGTTCTTGTTGTTCTTGTTGTTCTTGTTGTTCTTGTTGTTCTTGTTGTTCTTCTTGCTGTTCTGGTTGTTCTTGTTGTTCTCGTTGTTCTCGTTGTTCTCGTTGTTCTCGTTGTTCTCGTTGTTCTCGTTGTTCTTGTTGTTCTTGTTGTTCTTGTTGTTCTTGTTGTTCTTGTTGTTCTTGTTGTTCTTGTTGTTCTTGTTGTTCTTGTTGTTATTGTTGCTCTTGTTGCTCTTGTTGCTGTTGTTGTTCTTGTTGTTCATGTTGTTGTTGTTCTTTTTGTTCTTGTTGTTGTTGTTGTTGTTGTTCTGGTTGTTGATGTTCTTGTTGTTCATGTTGTTGTTGTTCTTGATGTTCTTGTTGTTCTTGTTGTTCTTTTTGTTCTTGGTGTTCTTGGTGTTCTTGTTGTTCTTGTTGTTCTAGTTGTTGTTGTTGTTGTTGTTGTTGTTGTTCTTGTTGTTCTTGTTGTTCTTGTTGTTCTTGTTGTTCTTGTTGTTCTTGTTGTTCTTGTTGTTCTTGTTGTTCTTGTTGTTCTTGTTGTTCTTGTTGTTATTGTTGATCTTGTTGTTCTTGTTGATCTTGTTGTTCTCGTTGTTCTTCTTGCTGTTCTGGTTGTTCTTGTTGTTCTCGTTGTTCTCGTTGTTCTCGTTGTTCTCGTTGTTCTCGTTGTTCTCGTTGTTCTTGTTGTTCTTGTTGTTCTTGTTGTTCTTGTTGTTCTTGTTGTTCTTGTTGTTCTTGTTGTTCGTGTTGTTCTTGTTGTTATTGTTGCTCTTGTTGCTCTTGTTGCTGTTGTTGTTCTTGTTGTTCTGGTTGTTGATGTTCTTGTTGTTCATGTTGTTGTTGTTCTTTTTGTTCTTGTTGTTGTTGTTGTTGTTCTGGTTGTTGATGTTCTTGTTGTTCATGTTGTTGTTGTTCTTGATGTTCTTGTTGTTCTTGTTGTTCTTGTTGTTCTTTTTGTTCTTGGTGTTCTTGGTGTTCTTGTTGTTCTTGTTGTTCTAGTTGTTGTTGTTGTTGTTGTTGTTCTTGTTGTTGTTCTCGTTGTTCCCGTTGTTCTCGTTGTTCTCGTTGTTCTTGCTGTTCTTTTTGCTCTTGTTGTTCTTGTTGTCCTTGTTGTTGTTGTTGCTGTTGTTGTTCTTGTTGTTCATGTTGTTGTTGTTCTGGTTGATGTTGTTGTTCTTGTTCTTGTTTTTCTTGTTGTTCTTGTTGTTCTTGTTGCTCTTGTTGTTCTTGTTGCTCTTGTTGTTCTTGTCGTTGTTCTTGTTGTTCTTGTTGTTGTTGTTCATGCGGTTCTTGTTGTTGTTGCTCTTGCTGTTCTTGTTCTTGTTGTCCTTGTTGTTCTTTCTGTTCTTGTTGTTCTTGTTGTTGTTGTTGTTCTTGCTGTTCTTGTTGTAGATGTTGTTTTTGTTGATCTTGTTGTTCTTGTTGTTGTTCTTGTTGTTGTTGTTGTTGTTCTTGCTGTTCTTGTTGTAGTTGTTGTTGCTGTCCTTGTTATTGTTGTAGTTCTTGTTGTTCTTGTTGTTCTTGTTGTTCTTGTTGTTCTTGTTGCTCTTGTTGTTCTTGTTGTTCTTGTTGTTCTTGTTGTTCTTGTTGTTCTTGTTGTTATTGTTGATCTTGTTGTTCTTGTTGTTCTTGTTTTTCTTGTTGTTCTTCTTGCTGTTCTGGTTGTTCTTGTTGTTCTCGTTGTTCTCGTTGTTCTCGTTGTTCTCGTTGTTCTCGTTGTTCTCGTTGTTCTCGTTGTTCTCGTTGTTCTCGTTGTTCTTGTTGTTCTTGTTGTTCTTGTTGTTCTTGTTGTTCTTGTTGTTCTTGTTGTTCTTGTTGTTCTTGTTGTTCTTGTTGTTCTTGTTGTTCTTGTTGTTATTGTTGCTCTTGTTGCTCTTGTTGCTGTTGTTGTTCTTGTTGTTCTGGTTGTTGATGTTCTTGTTGTTCATGTTGTTGTTGTTCTTTTTGTTCTTGTTGTTGCTGTTGTTGTTGTTCTGGTTGTTGATGTTCTTGTTGTTCTTGTTGTTCTTGTTGTTCTTTTTGTTCTTGGTGTTCTTGGTGTTCTTGTTGTTCTTGTTGTTCTAGTTGTTGTTGTTGTTGTTGTTGCTGTTGTTGTTCTCGTTGTTCCCGTTGTTCTCGTTGTTCTCGTTGTTCTTGTTGTTCTTTTTGCTCTTGTTGTTCTTGTTGTCCTTGTTGTTGCTGTTGCTGTTGTTGTTCTTGTTGTTCATGTTGTTCTTGTTGTTATTGTTGATCTTGTTGTTCTTGTTGTTCTTGTTGTTCTTGTTGTTCTTGTTGTTATTGTTGATCTTGTTGTTCTTGTTGTTCTTGTTGTTCTTGTTGTTCTTGTTGTTCTTCTTGCTGTTCTGGTTGTTCTTGTTGTTCTCGTTGTTCTCGTTGTTCTTGTTGTTCTTGTTGTTCTTGTTGTTCTTGTTGTTCTTGTTGTTATTGTTGCTCTTGTTGCTCTTGTTGCTGTTGTTGTTCTTGTTGTTCTGGTTGTTGATGTTCTTGTTGTTCATGTTGTTGTTGTTCTTTTTGTTCTTGTTGTTGTTGTTGTTGTTGTTGTTCTGGTTGTTGATGTTCTTGTTGTTCATGTTGTTGTTGTTCTTGATGTTCTTGTTGTTCTTGTTGTTCTTTTTGTTCTTGGTGTTCTTGGTGTTCTTGTTGTTCTTGTTGTTCTAGTTGTTGTTGTTGTTGTTGTTGTTGTTCTTGTTGTTCTTGTTGTTCTTGTTGTTCTTGTTGTTCTTGTTGTTATTGTTGATCTTGTTGTTCTTGTTGTTCTTGTTGTTCTCGTTGTTCTTCTTGCTGTTCTGGTTGTTCTTGTTGTTCTCGTTGTTCTCGTTGTTCTCGTTGTTCTCGTTGTTCTCGTTGTTCTCGTTGTTCTTGTTGTTCTTGTTGTTCTTGTTGTTCTTGTTGTTCTTGTTGTTCGTGTTGTTCTTGTTGTTATTGTTGCTCTTGTTGCTCTTGTTGCTGTTGTTGTTCTTGTTGTTCTGGTTGTTGATGTTCTTGTTGTTCATGTTGTTGTTCTTTTTGTTCTTGTTGTTGTTGTTCTTGTTGTTCTGGTTGTTGATGTTCTTGTTGTTCATGTTGTTGTTCTTTTTGTTCTTGTTGTTGTTGTTGTTGTTCTGGTTGTTGATGTTCTTGTTGTTCATGTTGTTGTTGTTCTTGATGTTCTTGTTGTTCTTGTTGTTCTTGTTGTTCTTTTTGTTCTTGGTGTTCTTGGTGTTCTTGTTGTTCTTGTTGTTCTTGTTGTTGTTGTTGTTGTTGTTCTAGTTGTTCTTGGTGTTCTTGGTGTTCTTGTTGTTCTTGTTGTTCTTGTTGTTGTTGTTGTTGTTCTAGTTGTTCTTGTTGTAGTTGTTCTGGTTGTTCTTGTTGTTCTTGTTGTTCCGGTTGTTCTTGCTGTTCATGTTGTCTTGTTGTCCTTGTTGTTGTAGTTGTTCTTGTTGCTCTTGTTGTTCTTGATGTTCTTGTTGTTCTTGTTGTTGTTCTTGTTGTTGTTGTTGTTCTTGCTGTTCTTGTTGTAGTTGTTGTTGCTGTCCTTGTTATTGTTGTAGTTCTTGTTGTTCTTGTTGTTCTTGTTGTTATTGTTGATCTTGTTGTTCTTGTTGTTCTTGTTGTTCTTGTTGTTCTTGTTGTTCTTGTTGTTCTTCTTGCTGTTCTGGTTGTTCTTGTTGTTCTCGTTGTTCTCGTTGTTCTCGTTGTTCTCGTTGTTCTCGTTGTTCTCGTTGTTCTTGTTGTTCTTGTTGTTCTTGTTGTTCTTGTTGTTCTTGTTGTTCTTGTTGTTCTTGTTGTTCTTGTTGTTATTGTTGCTCTTGTTGCTCTTGTTGCTATTGTTGTTCTTGTTGTTCTGGTTGTTCTTGTTGTTCGTGTTGTTCTTGTTGTTATTGTTGTTCTTGTTGTTCTTGTTGTTCTTGTTGTTCTTGTTGTTCTTGTTGTTCGTGTTGTTCTTGTTGTTATTGTTGCTCTTGTTGCTCTTGTTGATGTTGTTGTTCTTGTTGTTCTGGTTGTTGATGCTCTTGTTGTTCATGTTGTTGTTGTTCTTTTTGTTCTTGTCGTTGTTGTTGTTGTTGTTCTGGTTGTTGATGTTCTTGTTGTTCATGTTGTTGTTGTTCTTGATGTTCTTGTTGTTCTTGTTGTTCTTGTTGTTCTTTTTGTTCTTGGTGTTCTTGTTGTTCTTGTTGTTCTAGTTGTTGTTGTTGTTGTTGTTGTTGTTCTTGTTGTTGTTCTCGTTGTTCCCGTTGTTCTCGTTGTTCTCGTTGTTCTTGTTGTTCTTTTTGCTCTTGTTGTTCTTGTTGTCCTTGTTGTTGTTGTTGCTGTTGTTGTTCTTGTTGTTCATGTTGTTGTTGTTCTGGTTGATGTTGTTGTTCTTGTTCTTGTTTTTCTTGTTGTTCTTGTTGTTCTTGTTGTTCTTGTTGTTCTTGTTGCTCTTGTTGTTCTTGTTGCTCTTGTTGTTCTTGTTGTTGTTCTTGTTGTTCTTGTTGTTGTTGTTCATGCGGTTCTTGTTGTTGTTGCTCTTGCTGTTCTTGTTCTTGTTGTCCTTGTTGTTCTTTCTGTTCTTGTTGTTCTTGTTGTTGTTGTTGTTGTTCTTGCTGTTCTTGTTGTAGTTGTTGTTGCTGTCCTTGTTATTGTTGTAGTTCTTGTTGTTCTTGTTGTTCTTGTTGTTCTTGTTGTTCTTGTTGTTCTTGTTGTTCTTGTTGTTCTTGTTGTTCTTGTTGTTCTTCTTGTTCTTCTTGTTCTTCTTGCTGTTCTGGTTGTTCTTGTTGTTCTCGTTGTTCTCGTTGTTCTCGTTGTTCTCGTTGTTCTCGTTGTTCTCGTTGTTCTTGTTGTTCTTGTTGTTCTTGTTGTTCTTGTTGTTCTTGTTGTTCTTGTTGTTCTTGTTGTTCTTGTTGTTCTTGTTGTTATTGTTGCTCTTGTTGCTCTTGTTGCTATTGTTGTTCTTGTTGTTCTGGTTGTTGATGTTCTTGTTGCTCATGTTGTTGTTGTTCTTTTTGTTCTTGTTGTTGTTGTTGTTGTTGTTCTGGTTGTTGATGTTCTTGTTGTTCATGTTGTTGTTGTTCTTGATGTACTTGTTGTTCTTGTTGTTCTTTTTGTTCTTGGTGTTCTTGGTGTTCTTGTTGTTCTTGTTGTTCTAGTTGTTGTTGTTGTTGTTGTTGTTGTTGTTGTTCTTGTTGTTCTTGTTGTTCTTGTTGTTCTTGTTGTTCTTGTTGTTCTTGTTGTTATTGTTGATCTTGTTGTTCTTGTTGTTCTTGTTGTTCTTGTTGTTCTTGTTGTTCTTGTTGTTCTTCTTGCTGTTCTGGTTGTTCTTGTTGTTCTCGTTGTTCTCGTTGTTCTCGTTGTTCTCGTTGTTCTCGTTGTTCTCGTTGTTCTTGTTGTTCTTGTTGTTCTTGTTGTTCTTGTTGTTCTTGTTGTTCTTGTTGTTCTTGTTGTTCATGTTGTTCTTGTTGTTATTGTTGCTCTTGTTGCTCTTGTTGCTGTTGTTGTTGTTGTTGTTCTGGTTGTTGATGTTCTTGTTGTTCATTTTGTTGTTGTTCTTTTTGTTCTTGTTGTTGTTGTTGTTGTTCTGGTTGTTGATGTTCTTGTTGTTCATGTTGTTGTTGTTCTTGATGTTCTTGTTGTTCTTGTTGTTCTTGTTGTTCTTTTTGTTCTTGGTGTTCTTGGTGTTCTTGTTGTTCTTGTTGTTCTAGTTGTTGTTGTTGTTGTTGTTGTTCTTGTTGTTGTTCTCGTTGTTCCCGTTGTTCTCGTTGTTCTCGTTGTTCTTGCTGTTCTTTTTGCTCTTGTTGTTCTTGTTGTCCTTGTTGTTGTTGTTGCTGTTGTTGTTCTTGTTGTTCATGTTGTTGTTGTTCTGGTTGATGTTGTTGTTCTTGTTCTTGTTTTTCTTGTTGTTCTTGTTGTTCTTGTTGCTCTTGTTGTTCTTGTTGCTCTTGTTGTTCTTGTCGTTGTTCTTGTTGTTCTTGTTGTTGTTGTTCATGCGGTTCTTGTTGTTGTTGCTCTTGCTGTTCTTGTTCTTGTTGTCCTTGTTGTTCTTTCTGTTCTTGTTGTTCTTGTTGTTGTTGTTGTTGTTCTTGCTGTTCTTGTTGTAGATGTTGTTTTTGTTGATCTTGTTGTTCTTGTTGTTGTTCTTGTTGTTGTTGTTGTTGTTGTTCTTGCTGTTCTTGTTGTAGTTGTTGTTGCTGTCCTTGTTATTGTTGTAGTTCTTGTTGTTCTTGTTGTTCTTGTTGCTCTTGTTGTTCTTGTTGCTCTTGTTGTTCTTGTCGTTGTTCTTGTTGTTCTTGTTGTTGTTGTTCATGCGGTTCTTGTTGTTGTTGCTCTTGCTGTTCTTGTTCTTGTTGTCCTTGTTGTTCTTTCTGTTCTTGTTGTTCTTGTTGTTGTTGTTGTTGTTCTTGCTGTTCTTGTTGTAGATGTTGTTTTTGTTGATCTTGTTGTTCTTGTTGTTGTTCTTGTTGTTGTTGTTGTTGTTCTTGCTGTTCTTGTTGTAGTTGTTGTTGCTGTCCTTGTTATTGTTGTAGTTCTTGTTGTTCTTGTTGTTCTTGTTGCTCTTGTTGTTCTTGTTGCTCTTGTTGTTCTTGTCGTTGTTCTTGTTGTTCTTGTTGTTGTTGTTCATGCGGTTCTTGTTGTTGTTGCTCTTGCTGTTCTTGTTCTTGTTGTCCTTGTTGTTCTTTCTGTTCTTGTTGTTCTTGTTGTTGTTGTTGTTGTTCTTGCTGTTCTTGTTGTAGATGTTGTTTTTGTTGATCTTGTTGTTCTTGTTGTTGTTCTTGTTGTTGTTGTTGTTGTTCTTGCTGTTCTTGTTGTAGTTGTTGTTGCTGTCCTTGTTATTGTTGTAGTTCTTGTTGTTCTTGTTGTTCTTGTTGTTCTTGTTGTTCTTGTTGCTCTTGTTGTTCTTGTTGTTCTTGTTGTTCTTGTTGTTCTTGTTGTTCTTCTTGCTGTTCTGGTTGTTCTTGTTGTTCTCGTTGTTCTCGTTGTTCTCGTTGTTCTCGTTGTTCTCGTTGTTCTCGTTGTTCTTGTTGTTCTTGTTGTTCTTGTTGTTCTTGTTGTTCTTGTTGTTCTTGTTGTTCTTGTTGTTCTTGTTGTTCTTGTTGTTCTTGTTGTTCTTGTTGTTATTGTTGCTCTTGTTGCTCTTGTTGCTGTTGTTGTTCTTGTTGTTCTGGTTGTTGATGTTCTTGTTGTTCATGTTGTTGTTGTTCTTTTTGTTCTTGTTGTTGCTGTTGTTGTTGTTCTGGTTGTTGATGTTCTTGTTGTTCTTGTTGTTCTTGTTGTTCTTTTTGTTCTTGGTGTTCTTGGTGTTCTTGTTGTTCTTGTTGTTCTAGTTGTTGTTGTTGTTGTTGTTGTTGTTGTTGTTCTCGTTGTTCCCGTTGTTCTCGTTGTTCTCGTTGTTCTTGTTGTTCTTTTTGCTCTTGTTGTTCTTGTTGTCCTTGTTGTTGTTGTTGCTGTTGTTGTTCTTGTTGTTCATGTTGTTCTTGTTGTTATTGTTGATCTTGTTGTTCTTGTTGTTCTTGTTGTTCTTGTTGTTCTTGTTGTTATTGTTGATCTTGTTGTTCTTGTTGTTCTTGTTGTTCTTGTTGTTCTTGTTGTTCTTGTTGTTCTTGTTGTTCTTCTTGCTGTTCTGGTTGTTCTTGTTGTTCTCGTTGTTCTCGTTGTTCTTGTTGTTCTTGTTGTTCTTGTTGTTCTTGTTGTTCTTGTTGTTATTGTTGCTCTTGTTGCTCTTGTTGCTGTTGTTGTTCTTGTTGTTCTGGTTGTTGATGTTCTTGTTGTTCATGTTGTTGTTGTTCTTTTTGTTCTTGTTGTTGCTGTTGTTGTTGTTCTGGTTGTTGATGTTCTTGTTGTTCTTGTTGTTCTTGTTGTTCTTTTTGTTCTTGGTGTTCTTGGTGTTCTTGTTGTTCTTGTTGCTCTAGTTGTTGTTGTTGTTGTTGTTGTTGTTGTTGTTCTCGTTGTTCCCGTTGTTCTCGTTGTTCTCGTTGTTCTTGTTGTTCTTTTTGCTCTTGTTGTTCTTGTTGTCCTTGTTGTTGTTGTTGCTGTTGTTGTTCTTGTTGTTCATGTTGTTCTTGTTGTTATTGTTGATCTTGTTGTTCTTGTTGTTCTTGTTGTTCTTGTTGTTCTTGTTGTTATTGTTGATCTTGTTGTTCTTGTTGTTCTTGTTGTTCTTGTTGCTCTTGTTGTTCTTGTTGTTCTTGTTGTTCTTGTTGTTCTTGTTGTTCTTGTTGTTATTGTTGATCTTGTTGTTCTTGTTGTTCTTGTTTTTCTTGTTGTTCTTCTTGCTGTTCTGGTTGTTCTTGTTGTTCTCGTTGTTCTCGTTGTTCTCGTTGTTCTCGTTGTTCTCGTTGTTCTCGTTGTTCTCGTTGTTCTCGTTGTTCTCGTTGTTCTTGTTGTTCTTGTTGTTCTTGTTGTTCTTGTTGTTCTTGTTGTTCTTGTTGTTCTTGTTGTTCTTGTTGTTCTTGTTGTTCTTGTTGTTCTTGTTGTTATTGTTGCTCTTGTTGCTCTTGTTGCTGTTGTTGTTCTTGTTGTTCTGGTTGTTGATGTTCTTGTTGTTCATGTTGTTGTTGTTCTTTTTGTTCTTGTTGTTGCTGTTGTTGTTGTTCTGGTTGTTGATGTTCTTGTTGTTCTTGTTGTTCTTGTTGTTCTTTTTGTTCTTGGTGTTCTTGGTGTTCTTGTTGTTCTTGTTGTTCTAGTTGTTGTTGTTGTTGTTGTTGCTGTTGTTGTTCTCGTTGTTCCCGTTGTTCTCGTTGTTCTCGTTGTTCTTGTTGTTCTTTTTGCTCTTGTTGTTCTTGTTGTCCTTGTTGTTGCTGTTGCTGTTGTTGTTCTTGTTGTTCATGTTGTTCTTGTTGTTATTGTTGATCTTGTTGTTCTTGTTGTTCTTGTTGTTCTTGTTGTTCTTGTTGTTATTGTTGATCTTGTTGTTCTTGTTGTTCTTGTTGTTCTTGTTGTTCTTGTTGTTCTTCTTGCTGTTCTGGTTGTTCTTGTTGTTCTCGTTGTTCTCGTTGTTCTTGTTGTTCTTGTTGTTCTTGTTGTTCTTGTTGTTCTTGTTGTTATTGTTGCTCTTGTTGCTCTTGTTGCTGTTGTTGTTCTTGTTGTTCTGGTTGTTGATGTTCTTGTTGTTCATGTTGTTGTTGTTCTTTTTGTTCTTGTTGTTGTTGTTGTTGTTGTTGTTCTGGTTGTTGATGTTCTTGTTGTTCATGTTGTTGTTGTTCTTGATGTTCTTGTTGTTCTTGTTGTTCTTTTTGTTCTTGGTGTTCTTGGTGTTCTTGTTGTTCTTGTTGTTCTAGTTGTTGTTGTTGTTGTTGTTGTTGTTCTTGTTGTTCTTGTTGTTCTTGTTGTTCTTGTTGTTCTTGTTGTTATTGTTGATCTTGTTGTTCTTGTTGTTCTTGTTGTTCTCGTTGTTCTTCTTGCTGTTCTGGTTGTTCTTGTTGTTCTCGTTGTTCTCGTTGTTCTCGTTGTTCTCGTTGTTCTCGTTGTTCTCGTTGTTCTTGTTGTTCTTGTTGTTCTTGTTGTTCTTGTTGTTCTTGTTGTTCGTGTTGTTCTTGTTGTTATTGTTGCTCTTGTTGCTCTTGTTGCTGTTGTTGTTCTTGTTGTTCTGGTTGTTGATGTTCTTGTTGTTCATGTTGTTGTTCTTTTTGTTCTTGTTGTTGTTGTTCTTGTTGTTCTGGTTGTTGATGTTCTTGTTGTTCATGTTGTTGTTCTTTTTGTTCTTGTTGTTGTTGTTGTTGTTCTGGTTGTTGATGTTCTTGTTGTTCATGTTGTTGTTGTTCTTGATGTTCTTGTTGTTCTTGTTGTTCTTGTTGTTCTTTTTGTTCTTGGTGTTCTTGGTGTTCTTGTTGTTCTTGTTGTTCTTGTTGTTGTTGTTGTTGTTGTTCTAGTTGTTCTTGGTGTTCTTGGTGTTCTTGTTGTTCTTGTTGTTCTTGTTGTTGTTGTTGTTGTTCTAGTTGTTCTTGTTGTAGTTGTTCTGGTTGTTCTTGTTGTTCTTGTTGTTCCGGTTGTTCTTGCTGTTCATGTTGTCTTGTTGTCCTTGTTGTTGTAGTTGTTCTTGTTGCTCTTGTTGTTCTTGATGTTCTTGTTGTTCTTGTTGTTGTTCTTGTTGTTGTTGTTGTTCTTGCTGTTCTTGTTGTAGTTGTTGTTGCTGTCCTTGTTATTGTTGTAGTTCTTGTTGTTCTTGTTGTTCTTGTTGTTATTGTTGATCTTGTTGTTCTTGTTGTTCTTGTTGTTCTTGTTGTTCTTGTTGTTCTTGTTGTTCTTCTTGCTGTTCTGGTTGTTCTTGTTGTTCTCGTTGTTCTCGTTGTTCTCGTTGTTCTCGTTGTTCTCGTTGTTCTCGTTGTTCTTGTTGTTCTTGTTGTTCTTGTTGTTCTTGTTGTTCTTGTTGTTCTTGTTGTTCTTGTTGTTCTTGTTGTTATTGTTGCTCTTGTTGCTCTTGTTGCTATTGTTGTTCTTGTTGTTCTGGTTGTTCTTGTTGTTCGTGTTGTTCTTGTTGTTATTGTTGTTCTTGTTGTTCTTGTTGTTCTTGTTGTTCTTGTTGTTCTTGTTGTTCGTGTTGTTCTTGTTGTTATTGTTGCTCTTGTTGCTCTTGTTGATGTTGTTGTTCTTGTTGTTCTGGTTGTTGATGCTCTTGTTGTTCATGTTGTTGTTGTTCTTTTTGTTCTTGTCGTTGTTGTTGTTGTTGTTCTGGTTGTTGATGTTCTTGTTGTTCATGTTGTTGTTGTTCTTGATGTTCTTGTTGTTCTTGTTGTTCTTGTTGTTCTTTTTGTTCTTGGTGTTCTTGTTGTTCTTGTTGTTCTAGTTGTTGTTGTTGTTGTTGTTGTTGTTCTTGTTGTTGTTCTCGTTGTTCCCGTTGTTCTCGTTGTTCTCGTTGTTCTTGTTGTTCTTTTTGCTCTTGTTGTTCTTGTTGTCCTTGTTGTTGTTGTTGCTGTTGTTGTTCTTGTTGTTCATGTTGTTGTTGTTCTGGTTGATGTTGTTGTTCTTGTTCTTGTTTTTCTTGTTGTTCTTGTTGTTCTTGTTGTTCTTGTTGTTCTTGTTGCTCTTGTTGTTCTTGTTGCTCTTGTTGTTCTTGTTGTTGTTCTTGTTGTTCTTGTTGTTGTTGTTCATGCGGTTCTTGTTGTTGTTGCTCTTGCTGTTCTTGTTCTTGTTGTCCTTGTTGTTCTTTCTGTTCTTGTTGTTCTTGTTGTTGTTGTTGTTGTTCTTGCTGTTCTTGTTGTAGTTGTTGTTGCTGTCCTTGTTATTGTTGTAGTTCTTGTTGTTCTTGTTGTTCTTGTTGTTCTTGTTGTTCTTGTTGTTCTTGTTGTTCTTGTTGTTCTTGTTGTTCTTGTTGTTCTTCTTGTTCTTCTTGTTCTTCTTGCTGTTCTGGTTGTTCTTGTTGTTCTCGTTGTTCTCGTTGTTCTCGTTGTTCTCGTTGTTCTCGTTGTTCTCGTTGTTCTTGTTGTTCTTGTTGTTCTTGTTGTTCTTGTTGTTCTTGTTGTTCTTGTTGTTCTTGTTGTTCTTGTTGTTCTTGTTGTTATTGTTGCTCTTGTTGCTCTTGTTGCTATTGTTGTTCTTGTTGTTCTGGTTGTTGATGTTCTTGTTGCTCATGTTGTTGTTGTTCTTTTTGTTCTTGTTGTTGTTGTTGTTGTTGTTCTGGTTGTTGATGTTCTTGTTGTTCATGTTGTTGTTGTTCTTGATGTACTTGTTGTTCTTGTTGTTCTTTTTGTTCTTGGTGTTCTTGGTGTTCTTGTTGTTCTTGTTGTTCTAGTTGTTGTTGTTGTTGTTGTTGTTGTTGTTGTTCTTGTTGTTCTTGTTGTTCTTGTTGTTCTTGTTGTTCTTGTTGTTCTTGTTGTTCTTGTTGTTATTGTTGATCTTGTTGTTCTTGTTGTTCTTGTTGTTCTTGTTGTTCTTGTTGTTCTTGTTGTTCTTCTTGCTGTTCTGGTTGTTCTTGTTGTTCTCGTTGTTCTCGTTGTTCTCGTTGTTCTCGTTGTTCTCGTTGTTCTCGTTGTTCTTGTTGTTCTTGTTGTTCTTGTTGTTCTTGTTGTTCTTGTTGTTCTTGTTGTTCTTGTTGTTCATGTTGTTCTTGTTGTTATTGTTGCTCTTGTTGCTCTTGTTGCTGTTGTTGTTGTTGTTGTTCTGGTTGTTGATGTTCTTGTTGTTCATTTTGTTGTTGTTCTTTTTGTTCTTGTTGTTGTTGTTGTTGTTCTGGTTGTTGATGTTCTTGTTGTTCATGTTGTTGTTGTTCTTGATGTTCTTGTTGTTCTTGTTGTTCTTGTTGTTCTTTTTGTTCTTGGTGTTCTTGGTGTTCTTGTTGTTCTTGTTGTTCTAGTTGTTGTTGTTGTTGTTGTTGTTCTTGTTGTTGTTCTCGTTGTTCCCGTTGTTCTCGTTGTTCTCGTTGTTCTTGCTGTTCTTTTTGCTCTTGTTGTTCTTGTTGTCCTTGTTGTTGTTGTTGCTGTTGTTGTTCTTGTTGTTCATGTTGTTGTTGTTCTGGTTGATGTTGTTGTTCTTGTTCTTGTTTTTCTTGTTGTTCTTGTTGTTCTTGTTGCTCTTGTTGTTCTTGTTGCTCTTGTTGTTCTTGTCGTTGTTCTTGTTGTTCTTGTTGTTGTTGTTCATGCGGTTCTTGTTGTTGTTGCTCTTGCTGTTCTTGTTCTTGTTGTCCTTGTTGTTCTTTCTGTTCTTGTTGTTCTTGTTGTTGTTGTTGTTGTTCTTGCTGTTCTTGTTGTAGATGTTGTTTTTGTTGATCTTGTTGTTCTTGTTGTTGTTCTTGTTGTTGTTGTTGTTGTTGTTCTTGCTGTTCTTGTTGTAGTTGTTGTTGCTGTCCTTGTTATTGTTGTAGTTCTTGTTGTTCTTGTTGTTCTTGTTGCTCTTGTTGTTCTTGTTGCTCTTGTTGTTCTTGTCGTTGTTCTTGTTGTTCTTGTTGTTGTTGTTCATGCGGTTCTTGTTGTTGTTGCTCTTGCTGTTCTTGTTCTTGTTGTCCTTGTTGTTCTTTCTGTTCTTGTTGTTCTTGTTGTTGTTGTTGTTGTTCTTGCTGTTCTTGTTGTAGATGTTGTTTTTGTTGATCTTGTTGTTCTTGTTGTTGTTCTTGTTGTTGTTGTTGTTGTTCTTGCTGTTCTTGTTGTAGTTGTTGTTGCTGTCCTTGTTATTGTTGTAGTTCTTGTTGTTCTTGTTGTTCTTGTTGCTCTTGTTGTTCTTGTTGCTCTTGTTGTTCTTGTCGTTGTTCTTGTTGTTCTTGTTGTTGTTGTTCATGCGGTTCTTGTTGTTGTTGCTCTTGCTGTTCTTGTTCTTGTTGTCCTTGTTGTTCTTTCTGTTCTTGTTGTTCTTGTTGTTGTTGTTGTTGTTCTTGCTGTTCTTGTTGTAGATGTTGTTTTTGTTGATCTTGTTGTTCTTGTTGTTGTTCTTGTTGTTGTTGTTGTTGTTCTTGCTGTTCTTGTTGTAGTTGTTGTTGCTGTCCTTGTTATTGTTGTAGTTCTTGTTGTTCTTGTTGTTCTTGTTGTTCTTGTTGTTCTTGTTGCTCTTGTTGTTCTTGTTGTTCTTGTTGTTCTTGTTGTTCTTGTTGTTCTTCTTGCTGTTCTGGTTGTTCTTGTTGTTCTCGTTGTTCTCGTTGTTCTCGTTGTTCTCGTTGTTCTCGTTGTTCTCGTTGTTCTTGTTGTTCTTGTTGTTCTTGTTGTTCTTGTTGTTCTTGTTGTTCTTGTTGTTCTTGTTGTTCTTGTTGTTCTTGTTGTTCTTGTTGTTCTTGTTGTTATTGTTGCTCTTGTTGCTCTTGTTGCTGTTGTTGTTCTTGTTGTTCTGGTTGTTGATGTTCTTGTTGTTCATGTTGTTGTTGTTCTTTTTGTTCTTGTTGTTGCTGTTGTTGTTGTTCTGGTTGTTGATGTTCTTGTTGTTCTTGTTGTTCTTGTTGTTCTTTTTGTTCTTGGTGTTCTTGGTGTTCTTGTTGTTCTTGTTGTTCTAGTTGTTGTTGTTGTTGTTGTTGTTGTTGTTGTTCTCGTTGTTCCCGTTGTTCTCGTTGTTCTCGTTGTTCTTGTTGTTCTTTTTGCTCTTGTTGTTCTTGTTGTCCTTGTTGTTGTTGTTGCTGTTGTTGTTCTTGTTGTTCATGTTGTTCTTGTTGTTATTGTTGATCTTGTTGTTCTTGTTGTTCTTGTTGTTCTTGTTGTTCTTGTTGTTATTGTTGATCTTGTTGTTCTTGTTGTTCTTGTTGTTCTTGTTGTTCTTGTTGTTCTTGTTGTTCTTGTTGTTCTTCTTGCTGTTCTGGTTGTTCTTGTTGTTCTCGTTGTTCTCGTTGTTCTTGTTGTTCTTGTTGTTCTTGTTGTTCTTGTTGTTCTTGTTGTTATTGTTGCTCTTGTTGCTCTTGTTGCTGTTGTTGTTCTTGTTGTTCTGGTTGTTGATGTTCTTGTTGTTCATGTTGTTGTTGTTCTTTTTGTTCTTGTTGTTGCTGTTGTTGTTGTTCTGGTTGTTGATGTTCTTGTTGTTCTTGTTGTTCTTGTTGTTCTTTTTGTTCTTGGTGTTCTTGGTGTTCTTGTTGTTCTTGTTGCTCTAGTTGTTGTTGTTGTTGTTGTTGTTGTTGTTGTTCTCGTTGTTCCCGTTGTTCTCGTTGTTCTCGTTGTTCTTGTTGTTCTTTTTGCTCTTGTTGTTCTTGTTGTCCTTGTTGTTGTTGTTGCTGTTGTTGTTCTTGTTGTTCATGTTGTTCTTGTTGTTATTGTTGATCTTGTTGTTCTTGTTGTTCTTGTTGTTCTTGTTGTTCTTGTTGTTATTGTTGATCTTGTTGTTCTTGTTGTTCTTGTTGTTCTTGTTGTTCTTGTTGTTCTTGTTGTTCTTCTTGCTGTTCTGGTTGTTCTTGTTGTTCTCGTTGTTCTCGTTGTTCTTGTTGTTCTTGTTGTTCTTGTTGTTCTTGTTGTTCTTGTTGTTATTGTTGCTCTTGTTGCTCTTGTTGCTGTTGTTGTTCTTGTTGTTCTGGTTGTTGATGTTCTTGTTGTTCATGTTGTTGTTGTTCTTTTTGTTCTTGTTGTTGTTGTTGTTGTTGTTGTTCTGGTTGTTGATGTTCTTGTTGTTCATGTTGTTGTTGTTCTTGATGTTCTTGTTGTTCTTGTTGTTCTTTTTGTTCTTGGTGTTCTTGATGTTCTTGTTGTTCTTGTTGTTCTAGTTGTTGTTGTTGTTGATGTTGTTGTTGTTCTTGTTGTTCTTGTTGTTCTTGTTGTTCTTGTTGTTCTTGTTGTTCTTGTTGTTCTTGTTGTTATTGTTGATCTTGTTGATCTTGTTGTTCTTGTTGTTCTTGTTGTTCTCGTTGTTCTTCTTGCTGTTCTGGTTGTTCTTGTTGATCTCGTTGTTCTCGTTGTTCTCGTTGTTCTCGTTGTTCTCGTTGTTCTCGTTGTTCTTGTTGTTCTTGTTGTTCTTGTTGTTCTTGTTGTTCTTGTTGTTCTTGTTGTTCGTGTTGTTCTTGTTGTTATTGTTGCTCTTGTTGCTCTTGTTGCTGTTGTTGTTCTTGTTGTTCTGGTTGTTGATGTTCTTGTTGTTCATGTTGTTGTTCTTTTTGTTCTTGTTGTTGTTGTTGTTGTTGTTCTGGTTGTTGATGTTCTTGTTGTTCATGTTGTTGTTGTTCTTGATGTTCTTGTTGTTCTTGTTGTTCATGTTGTTCTTTTTGTTCTTGGTGTTCTTGGTGTTCTTGTTGTTCTTGTTGTTCTAGTTGTTGTTGTTGTTGTTGTTGTTCTTGTTGTTGTTCTCGTTGTTCCCGTTGTTCTCGTTGTTCTCGTTGTTCTTGCTGTTCTTTTTGCTCTTGTTGTTCTTGTTGTCCTTGTTGTTGTTGTTGCTGTTGTTGTTCTTGTTGTTCATGTTGTTGTTGTTCTGGTTGATGTTGTTGTTCTTGTTCTTGTTTTTCTTGTTGTTCTTGTTGTTCTTGTTGCTCTTGTTGTTCTTGTTGCTCTTGTTGTTCTTGTTGTTGTTCTTGTTGTTCTTGTTGTTGTTGTTCATGCGGTTCTTGTTGTTGTTGCTCTTGCTGTTCTTGTTCTTGTTGTCCTTGTTGTTCTTTCTGTTCTTGTTGTTCTTGTTGTTGTTGTTGTTGTTCTTGCTGTTCTTGTTGTAGTTGTTGTTGCTGTCCTTGTTATTGTTGTAGTTCTTGTTGTTCTTGTTGTTCTTGTTGTTCTTGTTGTTCTTGTTGTTCTTGTTGTTCTTGTTGTTCTTGTTGTTCTTGTTGTTCTTGTTGTTCTTGTTGTTCTTGTTGTTATTGTTGATCTTGTTGTTCTTGTTGTTCTTGTTGTTCTTGTTGTTATTGTTGCTCTTGTTGCTCTTGCTGCTGTTGTTGTTCTTGTTGTTCTGGTTGTTGATGTTCTTGTTGTTCATGTTGTTGTTGTTCTTTTTGTTCTTGTTGTTGTTGTTGTTGTTGTTCTGGTTGTTGATGTTCTTGTTGTTCATGTTGTTGTTGTTCTTGATGTTCTTGTTGTTCTTGTTGTTCTTTTTGTTCTTGGTGTTCTTGGTGTTCTTGTTGTTCTTGTTGTTCTAGTTGTTGTTGTTGTTGTTGTTGTTGTTGTTGTTCTTGTTGTTCTTGTTGTTCTTGTTGTTCTTGTTGTTCTTGTTGTTCTTGTTGTTCTTGTTGTTCTTGTTGTTCTTGTTGTTATTGTTGATCTTGTTGTTCTTGTTGATCTTGTTGTTCTCGTTGTTCTTCTTGCTGTTCTGGTTGTTCTTGTTGTTCTCGTTGTTCTCGTTGTTCTCGTTGTTCTCGTTGTTCTCGTTGTTCTTGTTGTTCTTGTTGTTCTTGTTGTTCTTGTTGTTCTTGTTGTTCTTGTTGTTCGTGTTGTTCTTGTTGTTATTGTTGCTCTTGTTGCTCTTGTTGCTGTTGTTGTTCTTGTTGTTCTGGTTGTTGATGTTCTTGTTGTTCATGTTGTTGTTGTTCTTTTTGTTCTTGTTGTTGTTGTTGTTGTTCTGGTTGTTGATGTTCTTGTTGTTCATGTTGTTGTTGTTCTTTTTGTTCTTGTTGTTGTTGTTGTTGTTCTGGTTGTTGATGTTCTTGTTGTTCTAGTTGTTGTTGTTGTTGTTGTTGTTGTTGTTCTTGTTGTTGTTCTCGTTGTTCCCGTTGTTCTCGTTGTTCTCGTTGTTCTTGCTGTTCTTTTTGCTCTTGTTGTTCTTGTTGTCCTTGTTGTTGTTGTTGCTGTTGTTGTTCTTGTTGTTCATGTTGTTGTTGTTCTGGTTGATGTTGTTGTCCTTGTTCTTGTTTTTCTTGTTGTTCTTGTTGTTCTTGTTGTTCTTGTTGTTCTTGTTGCTCTTGTTGTTCTTGTTGTTGTTGTTCATGCGGTTCTTGTTGTTGTTGCTCTTGCTGTTCTTGTTCTTGTTGTCCTTGTTGTTCTTTCTGTTCTTGTTGTTCTTGTTGTTGTTGATGTTGTTCTTGCTGTTCTTGTTGTAGATGTTGTTTTTGTTGATCTTGTTGTTCTTGTTGTTGTTCTTGTTGTTGTTGTTGTTGTTCTTGCTGTTCTTGTTGTAGTTGTTGTTGCTGTCCTTGTTATTGTTGTAGTTCTTGTTGTTCTTGTTGTTCTTGTTGTTCTTGTTGTTCTTGTTGTTCTTGTTGTTCTTGTTGTTCTTGTTGTTCTTGTTGTTCTTGTTGTTATTGTTGATCTTGTTGTTCTTGTTGTTCTTGTTGTTCTTGTTGTTCTTCTTGCTGTTCTGGTTGTTCTTGTTGTTCTCGTTGTTCTCGTTGTTCTCGTTGTTCTCGTTGTTCTCGTTGTTCTCGTTGTTCTTGTTGTTCTTGTTGTTCTTGTTGTTCTTGTTGTTCTTGTTGTTCTTGTTGTTCTTGTTGTTCATGTTGTTGTTGTTCTTTTTGTTCTTGTTGTTGCTGTTGTTGTTGTTCTGGTTGTTGATGTTCTTGTTGTTCTTGTTGTTCTTGTTGTTCTTTTTGTTCTTGGTGTTCTTGGTGTTCTTGTTGTTCTTGTTGTTCTAGTTGTTGTTGTTGTTGTTGTTGTTGTTCTCGTTGTTCCCGTTGTTCTCGTTGTTCTCGTTGTTCTTGTTGTTCTTTTTGCTCTTGTTGTTCTAGTTGTTGTTGTTGTTGTTGTTGTTGTTGTTGTTGTTGTTCTCGTTGTTCCCGTTGTTCTCGTTGTTCTTGTTGTTCTTTTTGCTCTTGTTGTTCTTGTTGTCCTTGTTGTTGTTGTTGCTGTTGTTGTTCTTGTTGTTCATGTTGTTGTTGTTCTGGTTGATGTTGTTGTTCTTGTTCTTGTTTTTCTTGTTGTTCTTGTTGTTCTTGTTGTTCTTGTTGTTCTTGTTGTTCTTGTTGTTATTGTTGCTCTTGTTGCTCTTGTTGTTCTTGTTGTTCTTCTTGTTCTTGTTATTCTTTTTGTCCTCGTTGTTCTTGCTGTTGTTGTTCCCGTTGTTCTTGTTGTTGTTGTTCTTGTTGTTGTTGTTGTTGTTGTTGTTGTTGTTCTTGTTGTTCTTGTAGTTCTTGTTGTTGTTGTTGTTGTTCTTGTTGTTGTTGTTGTTGTTGTTCTAGTTGTTCTTGTTGTAGTTGTTCTGGTTGTTCTTGTTGTTCTTGTTGTTCCGGTTGTTCTTGTTGTTCTTGTTGTTCCGGTTGTTCTTGTTGTTCTTGTTCTTGTTGTTCTTGTTGTTCTTGCTGTTCATGTTGTCTTGTTGTCCTTGTTGTTGTAGTTGTTCTTGTTGCTCTTGTTGTTCTTGATGTTCTTGTTGTTCTTGTTGTTGTTCTTGTTGTTGTTGTTGTTGTTCTTGCTGTTCTTGTTGTAGTTGTTGTTGCTGTCCTTGTTATTGTTGTAGTTCTTGTTGTTCTTGTTGTTCTTGTTGTTCTTGTTGTTCTTGTTGTTCTTGTTGTTCTTGTTGTTATTGTTGATCTTGTTGTTCTTGTTGTTCTTGTTGTTCTTGTTGTTCTTGTTGTTCTTGTTGTTCTTCTTGCTGTTCTGGTTGTTCTTGTTGTTCTCGTTGTTCTCGTTGTTCTCGTTGTTCTCGTTGTTCTCGTTGTTCTCGTTGTTCTCGTTGTTCTTGTTGTTCTTGTTGTTCTTGTTGTTCTTGTTGTTCTTGTTGTTCTTGTTGTTCTTGTTGTTCTTGTTGTTATTGTTGCTCTTGTTGCTCTTGTTGCTATTGTTGTTCTTGTTGTTCTGGTTGTTGATGTTCTTGTTGTTCATGTTGTTGTTGTTCTTGTTGTTCTCGTTGTTCTTGTTGTTCTTGTTGTTCGTGTTGTTCTTGTTGTTATTGTTGCTCTTGTTGCTCTTGTTGCTGTTGTTGTTCTTGTTGTTCTGGTTGTTGATGCTCTTGTTGTTCATGTTGTTGTTGTTCTTTTTGTTCTTGTTGTTGTTGTTGTTGTTGTTCTGGTTGTTGATGTTCCTGTTGTTCATGCTGTTGTTGTTCTTGATGTTCTTGTTGTTCTTGTTGTTCATGTTGTTCTTTTTGTTCTTGGTGTTCTTGTTGTTCTTGTTGTTCTAGTTGTTGTTGTTGTTGTTGTTGTTGTTCTTGTTGTTGTTCTCGTTGTTCCCGTTGTTCTCGTTGTTCTCGTTGTTCTTGTTGTTCTTTTTGCTCTTGTTGTTCTTGTTGTCCTTGTTGTTGTTGTTGCTGTTGATGTTCTTGTTGTTCATGTTGTTGTTGTTCTGGTTGATGTTGTTGTTCTTGTTCTTGTTTTTCTTGTTGTTCTTGTTGTTCTTGTTGTTCTTGTTGCTCTTGTTGTTCTTGTTGCTCTTGTTGTTCTTGTTGTTGTTCTTGTTGTTCTTGTTATTGTTGTTCATGCGGTTCTTGTTGTTGTTGCTCTTGCTGTTCTTGTTCTTGTTGTCCTTGTTGTTCTTTCTGTTCTTGTTGTTCTTGTTGTTGTTGTTGTTGTTCTTGCTGTTCTTGTTGTAGTTGTTGTTGCTGTCCTTGTTATTGTTGTAGTTCTTGTTGTTCTTGTTGTTCTTGTTGTTCTTGTTGTTCTTGTTGTTCTTGTTGTTCTTGTTGTTCTTGTTGTTCTTGTTGTTCTTGTTGTTCTTGTTGTTCTTGTTGTTCTTGTTGTTCTTGTTGTTCTTGTTGTTCTTGTTGTTCTTGTTGTTCTTGTTGTTCTTGTTGTTCTTGTTGTTCTTGTTGTTCTTGTTGTTCTTCTTGCTGTTCTGGTTGTTCTTGTTGTTCTCGTTGTTCTCGTTGTTCTCGTTGTTCTCGTTGTTCTCGTTGTTCTTGTTGTTCTTGATGTTCTTGTTGTTCTTGTTGTTCTTGTTGTTCTTGTTGTTCTTGTTGTTCTTGTTGTTCTTGTTGTTATTGTTGCTCTTGTTGCTCTTGTTGCTGTTGTTGTTCTTGATGTTCTGGTTGTTGATGTTCTTGTTGTTCATGTTGTTGTTGTTCTTTTTGTTCTTGTTGTTGTTGTTGTTGTTGTTCTGGTTGTTGATGTTCTTGTTGTTCATGTTGTTGTTGTT
Source organism: Megalopta genalis (assembly GCF_051020955.1). NCBI lineage: Eukaryota > Metazoa > Arthropoda > Insecta > Hymenoptera > Halictidae > Megalopta > Megalopta genalis. The sequence goes on from NW_027476100.1 coordinate 100,337, forward strand.
CTTGATGTTCTTGTTGTTCTTGTTGTTCTTTTTGTTCTTGGTGTTCTTGGTGTTCTTGTTGTTCTTGTTGTTCTAGTTGTTGTTGTTGTTGTTGTTCTTGTTGTTCTTGTTGTTCTTGTTGTGCTTGTTGTTCTTGTTGTTCTTGCTGTTCTAGTTGTTCTTGTTGTTATTGTTGATCTTGTTGTTCTTGTTGATCTTGTTGTTCTCGTTGTTCTTCTTGCTGTTCTGGTTGTTCTTGTTGTTCTCGTTGTTCTCGTTGTTCTCGTTGTTCTCGTTGTTCTCGTTGTTCTCGTTGTTCTCGTTGTTCTTGTTGTTCTTGTTGTTCTTTTTGCTCTTGTTGTTCTTGTTGTCCTTGTTGTTGTTGTTGCTGTTGTTGTTCTTGTTGTTCATGTTGTTGTTGTTCTGGTTGATGTTGTTGTTCTTGTTCTTGTTTTTCTTGTTGTTCTTGTTGTTCTTGTTGTTCTTGTTGTTATTGTTGCTCTTGTTGCTCTTGTTGTTCTTGTTGTTCTTCTTGTTCTTGTTATTCTTTTTGTCCTCGTTGTTCTTGCTGTTGTTGTTCCCGTTGTTCTTGTTGTTGTTGTTCTTGTTGTTGTTGTTGTTGTTGTTGTTGTTGTTCTTGTTGTTCTTGTAGTTCTTGTTGTTGTTGTTGTTGTTCTTGTTGTTGTTGTTGTTGTTGTTCTAGTTGTTCTTGTTGTAGTTGTTCTGGTTGTTCTTGTTGTTCTTGTTGTTCCGGTTGTTCTTGTTGTTCTTGTTGTTCCGGTTGTTCTTGTTGTTCTTGTTCTTGTTGTTCTTGTTGTTCTTGCTGTTCATGTTGTCTTGTTGTCCTTGTTGTTGTAGTTGTTCTTGTTGCTCTTGTTGTTCTTGATGTTCTTGTTGTTCTTGTTGTTGTTCTTGTTGTTGTTGTTGTTGTTCTTGCTGTTCTTGTTGTAGTTGTTGTTGCTGACCTTGTTATTGTTGTAGTTCTTGTTGTTCTTGTTGTTCTTGTTGTTCTTGTTGTTCTTGTTGTTCTTGTTGTTCTTGTTGTTATTGTTGATCTTGTTGTTCTTGTTGTTCTTGTTGTTCTTGTTGTTCTTGTTGTTCTTGTTGTTCTTGTTGTTCTTCTTGCTGTTCTGGTTGTTCTTGTTGTTCTCGTTGTTCTCGTTGTTCTCGTTGTTCTCGTTGTTCTCGTTGTTCTCGTTGTTCTTGTTGTTCTTGTTGTTCTTGTTGTTCTTGTTGTTCTTGTTGTTCTTGTTGTTCTTGTTGTTATTGTTGCTCTTGTTGCTCTTGTTGCTATTGTTGTTCTTGTTGTTCTGGTTGTTGATGTTCTTGTTGTTCATGTTGTTGTTGTTCTTGTTGTTCTCGTTGTTCTTGTTGTTCTTGTTGTTCGTGTTGTTCTTGTTGTTATTGTTGCTCTTGTTGCTCTTGTTGCTGTTGTTGTTCTTGTTGTTCTGGTTGTTGATGCTCTTGTTGTTCATGTTGTTGTTGTTCTTTTTGTTCTTGTTGTTGTTGTTGTTGTTGTTCTGGTTGTTGATGTTCTTGTTGTTCATGCTGTTGTTGTTCTTGATGTTCTTGTTGTTCTTGTTGTTCTTGTTGTTCTTTTTGTTCTTGGTGTTCTTGTTGTTCTTGTTGTTCTAGTTGTTGTTGTTGTTGTTGTTGTTCTTGTTGTTGTTCTCGTTGTTCCCGTTGTTCTCGTTGTTCTTGTTGTTCTTTTTGCTCTTGTTGTTCTTGTTGTCCTTGTTGTTGTTGTTGCTGTTGTTGTTCTTGTTGTTCATGTTGTTGTTGTTCTGGTTGATGTTGTTGTTCTTGTTCTTGTTTTTCTTGTTGTTCTTGTTGTTCTTGTTGTTCTTGTTGCTCTTGTTGTTCTTGTTGCTCTTGTTGTTCTTGTTGTTGTTCTTGTTGTTCTTGTTATTGTTGTTCATGCGGTTCTTGTTGTTGTTGCTCTTGCTGTTCTTGTTCTTGTTGTCCTTGTTGTTCTTTCTGTTCTTGTTGTTCTTGTTGTTGTTGTTGTTGTTCTTGCTGTTCTTGTTGTAGTTGTTGTTGCTGTCCTTGTTATTGTTGTAGTTCTTGTTGTTCTTGTTGTTCTTGTTGTTCTTGTTGTTCTTGTTGTTCTTGTTGTTCTTGTTGTTCTTGTTGTTCTTGTTGTTCTTGTTGTTCTTGTTGTTCTTGTTGTTATTGTTGATCTTGTTGTTCTTGTTGTTCTTGTTGTTCTTGTTGTTCTTGTTGTTCTTGTTGTTCTTCTTGCTGTTCTGGTTGTTCTTGTTGTTCTCGTTGTTCTCGTTGTTCTCGTTGTTCTCGTTGTTCTCGTTGTTCTTGTTGTTCTTGATGTTCTTGTTGTTCTTGTTGTTCTTGTTGTTCTTGTTGTTCTTGTTGTTCTTGTTGTTCTTGTTGTTCTTGTTGTTATTGTTGCTCTTGTTGCTCTTGTTGCTGTTGTTGTTCTTGATGTTCTGGTTGTTGATGTTCTTGTTGTTCATGTTGTTGTTGTTCTTTTTGTTCTTGTTGTTGTTGTTGTTGTTGTTCTGGTTGTTGATGTTCTTGTTGTTCATGTTGTTGTTGTTCTTGATGTTCTTGTTGTTCTTGTTGTTCTTTTTGTTCTTGGTGTTCTTGGTGTTCTTGTTGTTCTTGTTGTTCTAGTTGTTGTTGTTGTTGTTGTTGTTGTTCTTGTTGTTCTTGTTGTTCTTGTTGTGCTTGTTGTTCTTGTTGTTCTTGCTGTTCTTGTTGTTCTTGTTGTTATTGTTGATCTTGTTGTTCTTGTTGATCTTGTTGTTCTCGTTGTTCTTCTTGCTGTTCTGGTTGTTCTTGTTGTTCTCGTTGTTCTCGTTGTTCTCGTTGTTCTCGTTGTTCTCGTTGTTCTCGTTGTTCTCGTTGTTCTTGTTGTTCTTGTTGTTCTTGTTGTTCTTGTTGTTCTTGTTGTTCGTGTTGTTCTTGTTGTTATTGTTGTTCTTGTTGCTCTTGTTGTTCTTGTTGCTCTTGTTGTTCTTGTTGTTGTTCTTGTTGTTCTTGTTGTTGTTGTTCATGCGGTTCTTGTTGTTGTTGCTCTTGCTGTTCTTGTTCTTGTTGTCCTTGTTGTTCTTTCTGTTCTTGTTGTTCTTGTTGTTGTTGTTGTTGTTCTTGCTGTTCTTGTTGTAGATGTTGTTTTTGTTGATCTTGTTGTTCTTGTTGTTGTTCTTGTTGTTGTTGTTGTTGTTGTTCTTGCTGTTCTTGTTGTAGTTGTTGTTGCTGTCCTTGTTATTGTTGTAGTTCTTGTTGTTCTTGTTGTTCTTGTTGTTCTTGTTGTTCTTGTTGTTCTTGTTGTTCTTGTTGTTCTTGTTGTTCTTGTTGTTCTTGTTGTTCTTGTTGTTCTTGTTGTTATTGTTGATCTTGTTGTTCTTGTTGTTCTTGTTGTTCTTGTTGTTCTTCTTGCTGTTCTGGTTGTTCTTGTTGTTCTCGTTGTTCTCGTTGTTCTCGTTGTTCTCGTTGTTCTCGTTGTTCTTGTTGTTCTTGTTGTTCTTGTTGTTCTTGTTGTTCTTGTTGTTCTTGTTGTTCTTGTTGTTCTTGTTGTTCTTGTTGTTCTTGTTGTTCTTGTTGTTGCTGTTGTTGTTGTTCTGGTTGTTGATGTTCTTGTTGTTCTTGTTGTTCTTGTTGTTCTTTTTGTTCTTGGTGTTCTTGGTGTTCTTGTTGTTCTTGTTGTTCTAGTTGTTGTTGTTGTTGTTGTTCTCGTTGTTCCCGTTGTTCTCGTTGTTCTCGTTGTTCTTGTTGTTCTTTTTGCTCTTGTTGTTCTTGTTGTCCTTGTTGTTGTTGTTGCTGTTGTTGTTCTTGTTGTTCATGTTGTTGTTGTTCTGGTTGATGTTGTTGTTCTTGTTCTTGTTTTTCTTGTTGTTCTTGTTGTTCTTGTTGTTCTTGTTGTTATTGTTGCTCTTGTTGCTCTTGTTGTTCTTGTTGTTCTTCTTGTTCTTGTTATTCTTTTTGTCCTCGTTGTTCTTGCTGTTGTTGTTCCCGTTGTTCTTGTTGTTGTTGTTCTTGTTGTTGTTGTTGTTGTTGTTCTTGTTGTTCTTGTAGTTCTTGTTGTTGTTGTTGTTGTTGTTCTAGTTGTTCTTGTTGTAGTTGTTCTGGTTGTTCTTGTTGTTCTTGTTGTTCCGGTTGTTCTTGTTGTTCTTGTTGTTCCGGTTGTTCTTGTTGTTCTTGTTCTTGTTGTTCTTGTTGTTCTTGCTGTTCATGTTGTCTTGTTGTCCTTGTTGTTGTAGTTGTTCTTGTTGCTCTTGTTGTTCTTGATGTTCTTGTTGTTCTTGTTGTTGTTGTTGTTGTTCTTGCTGTTCTTGTTGTAGTTGTTGTTGCTGTCCTTGTTATTGTTGTAGTTCTTGTTGTTCTTGTTGTTCTTGTTGTTCTTGTTGTTCTTGTTGTTCTTGTTGTTCTTGTTGTTCTTGTTGTTCTTGTTGTTCTTGTTGTTCTTGTTGTTCTTGTTGTTCTTGTTGTTCTTGTTGTTATTGTTGCTCTTGTTGCTCTTGTTGCTATTGTTGTTCTTGTTGTTCTGGTTGTTGATGTTCTTGTTGTTCATGTTGTTGTTGTTCTTGTTGTTCTTGTTGTTCTTGTTGTTCTTGTTGTTCTTGTTGTTCGTGTTGTTCTTGTTGTTATTGTTGCTCTTGTTGCTCTTGTTGCTGTTGTTGTTCTTGTTGTTCTGGTTGTTGATGCTCTTGTTGTTCATGTTGTTGTTGTTCTTTTTGTTCTTGTTGTTGTTGTTGTTGTTGTTCTGGTTGTTGATGTTCTTGTTGTTCATGTTGTTGTTGTTCTTGATGTTCTTTTTGTTCTTGTTGTTCTTGTTGTTCTTGTTGTTCTTGTTGTTCTAGTTGTTGTTGTTGTTGTTGTTGTTCTCGTTGTTCCCGTTGTTCTCGTTGTTCTCGTTGTTCTTGTTGTTCTTTTTGCTCTTGTTGTTCTTGTTGTCCTTGTTGTTGTTGTTGCTGTTGTTGTTCTTGTTGTTCATGTTGTTGTTGTTCTGGTTGATGTTGTTGTTCTTGTTCTTATTTTTCTTGTTGTTCTTGTTGTTCTTGTTGTTCTTGTTGTTCTTGTTGCTCTTGTTGCTCTTGTTGCTCTTGTTGTTCTTGTTGTTGTTCTTGTTGTTCTTGTTGTTGTTGTTCATGCGGTTCTTGTTGTTGTTGCTCTTGCTGTTCTTGTTCTTGTTGTCCTTGTTGTTCTTTCTGTTCTTGTTGTTCTTGTTGTTGTTGTTGTTCTTGTTGTTGTTGTTGTTGTTCGTGTTGTTCTTGTTGTTGTTCTTGTTTTTGTTGTTCTTGTTGTTGTTGTTCTTCCTGTTCTTGTTCTTGTTGTTCTTGTTGTTCTTGTTGTTCTTGTTGTTCTTGTTGTTCTTCTTGCTGTTCTGGTTGTTCTTGTTGTTCTCGTTGTTCTCGTTGTTCTCGTTGTTCTCGTTGTTCTTGTTGTTCTTGTTGTTCTTGTTGTTCTTGTTGTTCTTGTTGTTGTTGTTGTTGTTCGTGTTGTTCTTGTTGTTGTTCTTGTTTTTGTTGTTCTTGTTGTTGTTGTTCTTCCTGTTCTTGTTCTTGTTGTTCTTGTTGTTCTTGTTGTTCTTGTTGTTCTTGTTGTTCTTGTTGTTCTTGTTGTTCTTGTTGTTCTTGTTGTTCTTGTTGTTCTTGCTGTTCTTTCTGTTCATGTTGTTCTTGTTGTTCTTGTTGTTGTTGTTGTTGTCCTTGTTGTTCTTGTTGTTCTTGTTGTTCTTGTTGTTCTAGTTGTTGTTGTTGTTGTTGTTGTTGTTGTTCTTGTTATTCTCGTTGTTCTTGTTGCTCCTGTTGCTCTTGTTGCTCTTGTTGCTCTTGTTGCTCTTGTTGCTCTTGTTGCTGTTGTTGCTGTTGTTGTTCTGGTTGTTGATGTTCTTGTTGTTCTTGTTGTTCTTGTTGTTCTTGCTGTTCTTTCCGTTCATGTTGTTCTTGTTGTTCTTGTTGTTGTTGTTGTTGTCCTTGTTGTTCTTGTTGTTCTTGTTGTTCTTGTTGTTCTAGTTGTTGTTGTTGTTGTTGTTCTTGTTATTCTCGTTGTTCTTGTTGCACCTGTTGCTCTTGTTGCTCTTGTTGCTCTTGTTGCTCTTGTTGCTCTTGTTGCTCTTGTTGCTGTTGTTGCTGTTGTTGTTCTGGTTGTTGATGTTCTTGTTGTTCATGTTGTTGTTGTTCTTGATGTTCTTGTTGTTCTTGTTGTTCTTGTTGTTCTTGTTGTTCTTGTTGTTCTTGTTGTTCTTGTTGTTCTTGTTGTTCTTGTTGTTCTTGTTGTTCTTGCTGTTCTTTCTGTTCATGTTGTTCTTGTTGTTCTTGTTGTTGTTGTTGTTGTCCTTGTTGTTCTTGTTGTTCTTGTTGTTCTTGTTGTTCTAGTTGTTGTTGTTGTTGTTGTTGTTGTTGTTGTTCTTGTTATTCTCGTTGTTCTTGTTGCTCCTGTTGCTCTTGTTGCTCTTGTTGCTCTTGTTGCTCTTGTTGCTCTTGTTGCTGTTGTTGCTGTTGTTGTTCTGGTTGTTGATGTTCTTGTTGTTCATGTTGTTGTTGTTCTTGATGTTCTTGTTGTTCTTGTTGTTCTTGTTGTTCTTGTTGTTCTTGTTGTTCTTGTTGTTCTTGTTGTTCTTGTTGTTCTTGTTGTTCTTGTTGTTCTTGTTGTTCTTGTTGTTCTTGTTGTTCTTGTTGTTCTTGTTGTTCTTGTTGTTCTTGTTGTTCTTGTTGTTCTTGTTGTTCTTGTTGTTCTTGTTGTTCTTGTTGTTCTTGTTGTTCTTGTTGTTCTTGTTGTTCTTGTTGTTCTTGTTGTTCTTGTTGTTCTTGTTGTTCTTGTTGTTCTTGTTGTTCTTGTTGTTCTTGTTGTTCTTGTTGTTCTTGTTGTTCTTGTTGTTCTTGTTGTTCTTGTTGTTCTTGTTGTTCTTGTTGATCTTGTTGTTCTTGTTCTTGTTGTTCTTGTTGTTGTTGTTCTGGTTGTTCTTGTTGTTCTTGTTGTTCCGGTTGTTGTTGTTGTTGTTGATCTTGTTTTTGTTGTTCTTGTTGTTGTTGTTGTTGTTGTTCTTGCTGTTCTTGTTCTTGTTGCTCTTGTTGTTCTTGATGTTCTTGTTGTTCTTGTTGTTGTTGTCCTTGTTGTTCTTGTTGTTCTTGTTGCTCTTGTTGTTCTTGTTGTTCTTGTTGTTCTTGTTGTTCTTGTTGTTCTTGTTGTTCTTGTTGTTCTTGTTGTTCTTGTTGTTCTTGTTGTTCTTGTTGTTCTTGTTGTTCTTGTTGTTCTTGTTGTTCTTGTTGTTCTTGTTGTTCTTGTTGTTCTTGCTGTTCTTGTTCTTGTTGTTCTTGTTGTTCTTGTAGTTCTTGTTGATCTTGTTGTTCTTGTTGTTCTTGTTGCTCTTGTTGCTCTTGCTGCTCTTGTTGCTCTTGTTGCTGTTGTTGTTCTGATTGTTGATGTTCTTGTTGTTCATGTTGTTGTTGTTCTTGTTGTTCTTGTTGTTGTTGTTGTTGTTCTGGTTGTTGTTCTTGTTGTTCTTGTTGTTTTTTTGTTCTTGTTGTTCTTGTTGTTATTGTTGCTCTTGTTGCTCTTGTTGTTCTTGTTGTTCTTCATGTTCTTGTTATTCTTTTTGTCCTTGTTGTTCTTGCTGTTGTTGTTCCCGTTGTTCTTGTTGTTGTTGTTCTTGTTGTTGTTGTTGTTGTTCTTGTTCTTGTTGTTCATGTTGTTGTGGTTCTGGTAGATGTTGTTGTTCTTGTTCTTGTTGTTCTTGTTGCTCATGTTGTTCTTGTTGTTCTTGTTGTTCCGGTTGTTGTTGTTGTTGTTGTTCTTGTTTTTGTTGTTCTTGTTGTTGTTGTTGTTGTTGTTCTTGCTGTTCTTGTTCTTGTTGCTCTTGTTGTTCTTGATGTTCTTGTTGTTGTTGTTGTTGTTGTCCCTGTTGTTCTTGTTGTTCTTGTTGCTCTTGTTGTTCTTGTTGTTCTTGTTGTTCTTTTGTTCTTGTTGTTCTTGTTGTTATTGTTGCTCTTGTTGCTCTTGTTGTTCTTGTTGTTCTTCATGTTCTTGTTATTCTTTTTGTCCTTGTTGTTCTTGCTGTTGTTGTTCCCGTTGTTCTTGTTGTTGTTGTTCTTGTTGTTGTTGTTGTTGTTGTTCTTGTTCTTGTTGTTCATGTTGTTGTGGTTCTGGTAGATGTTGTTGTTCTTGTTCTTGTTGTTCTTGTTGCTCATGTTGTTCTTGTTGTTCTTGTTGTTCCGGTTGTTGTTGTTGTTGTTGTTCTTGTTTTTGTTGTTCTTGTTGTTGTTGTTGTTGTTGTTCTTGCTGTTCTTGTTCTTGTTGCTCTTGTTGTTCTTGATGTTCTTGTTGTTGTTGTTGTTGTTGTCCCTGTTGTTCTTGTTGTTCTTGTTGCTCTTGTTGTTCTTGTTGTTCTTGTTGTTCTTGTTGTTCTTGTTGTTCTTGTTGTTCTTGTTGTTCTGGTTGTTCTTGTTGTTCTTGTTGTTCCGGTTGTTGTTGTTGTTGTTGTTCTTGTTTTTGTTGTTCTTGTTGTTGTTGTTGTTGTTGTTCTTGCTGTTCTTGTCCTTGTTGCTCTTGTTGTTCTTGATGTTCTTGTTGTTGTTGTTGTTGTTGTTGTCCTTGTTGTTCTTGTTGTTCTTGTTGCTCTTGTTGTTCTTGTTGTTCTTGTTGTTCTTGTTGTTCTTGTTGTTCTTGTTGTTCTTGTTGTTCTTGTTGTTCTTGTTGTTCTTGTTGTTCTTGTTGTTCTTGTTGTTCTTGTTGTTCTTGTTGTTCTTGTTGTTCTTGTTGTTCTTGTTGTTCTTGTTGTTCTTGTTGTTCTTGCTGTTCTTGTTCTTGTTTTTCTTGTTGTTCTTGTAGTTCTTGTTGATCTTGTTGTTCTTGTTGTTCTTGTTGCTCTTGTTGCTCTTGCTGCTCTTGTTGCTCTTGTTGCTGTTGTTGTTCTGATTGTTGATGTTCTTGTTGTTCATGTTGTTGTTGTTCTTGTTGTTCTTGTTGTTGTTGTTGTTGTTCTGGTTGTTGTTGTTGTTCTTGCTGTTCTTGTTGTTCTTGTTGTTGTTGATGTTGTTGTTGTTGTTGCTCTTGCTGTTCTTGTTGTTCTTGTTGTTCTTCTTGTTGTTCTTCTTCTTGTTGTTGTTGTTCTTGTTTATGTTATTCTTGTTGTTGTTGTTCTTGTTGTTCCTGTTGTTGTTGTTGTTCTTGTTGTTCTTGTTGTTGTTGTTCATGTAGTTCTTCTTGTTGTTGTTCTCGCTGTTCTTGTTCTTGTTGTTCTTGTTGTCCTTGCTGTTCTTGGTGTTATTGTTGTTGTTGTCCTTGTTGTTCTTGTTGTTTTTGTTGTTCTTGTTGATCTTGTTGTTCTTGTTTTTCTTGTTGTTCTTGTTGCTCTTGTTGCTCTTGTTGCTCTTGTTGCTCTTGTTGCTCTTGTTGCTGTTGTTGTTCTTGTTGTTCTGGTTGTTGATGTTCTTGTTGTTCATGTTGTTGTTGTTCTTTTTGTTCTGGTTGATGTTGTTGTTGTTGTTGTTCTGGTTGTTGATGCTCTTGTTGTTCATGTTGGTGTTGTTCTTGATGTTCTTGTTGTTCTTGTTGTTCTTGTTGTTCTTGTTGTTCTTGGTGTTCTTGTTGTTCTTGTTGTTCTAGTTGTTGTTGTTGTTCTTGTTGTTGTTCTCGTTGTTCTCGTTGTTCTCGTTGTTCTTGTTGTTCTTGTTGTTCTTGTTGTTCTTGTTGTTCTTGTTGTTCTTGCTGTTCTTTCTGTTCATGTTGTTCTTGTTGTTCTTGTTGTTGTTGTTGTTGTCCTTGTTGTTCTTGTAGTTCTTGTTGTTCTTGTTGTTCTAGTTGTTGTTGTTGTTGTTGTTGTTGTTCTTGTTATTCTCGTTGTTCTTGTTGCTCCTGTTGCTCTTGTTGCTCTTGTTGCTCTTGTTGCTCTTGTTGCTCTTGTTGCTGTTGTTGCTATTGTTGTTCTGGTTGTTGTTGTTCTTGTTGTTCATGTTGTTGTTGTTCTTGTTGTTCTTGTTGTTCTTGTTGTTCTTGTTGTTCTTGTTGTTCTTGTTGTTCTTGTTGTTCTTGTTGTTCTTGTTGTTCTTGTTGTTGTTGTTCTGGTTGTTCTTGTTGTTCTTGTTGTTCCGGTTGTTGTTGTTGTTGTTGTTGTTGTTGTTCTTGTTTTTGTTGTTCTTGTTGTTGTTGTTGTTGTTCTTCCTGTTCTTGTTCTTGTTGCTCTTGTTGTTCTTGATGTTCTTGTTGTTGTTGTTGTTGTTGTCCTTGTTGTTCTTGTTGTTCTTGTTGCTCTTGTTGTTCTTGTTGTTCTTGTTGTTCTTGTTGTTCTTGTTGCTCTTGTTGTTCTTGTTGTTCTTGTTGTTCTTGTTGCTCTTGTTGTTCTTGTTGTTCTTGTTGTTCTTGTTGTTCTTGTTGTTCTTGTTGTTCTTGTTGTTCTTGTTGTTCTTGTTGTTCTTGTTGTTCTTGTTGTTCTTGTTGTTCTTGCTGTTCTTGTTCTTGTTGTTCTTGTTGTTCTTGTAGTACTTGTTGATCTTGTTGTTCTTGTTGTTCTTGTTGCTCTTGTTGCTCTTGCTGCTCTTGTTGCTCTTGTTGCTGTTGTTGTTCTGGTTGTTGATGTTCTTGTTGTTCATGTTGTTGTTGTTCTTGTTGTTCTTGTTGTTGTTGTTGTTGTTCTGGTTGTTGTTGTTGTTGTTCTTGCTGTTCTTGTTGTTCTTGTTGTTGTTGATGTTGTTGTTGTTGTTGTTGCTCTTGCTGTTCTTGTTGTTCTTGTTGTTCTTCTTGTTGTTCTTCTTCTTGTTGCTGTTGTTCTTGTTTATGTTATTCTTGTTGTTGTTGTTGTTCTTGTTGTTCCTGTTGTTGTTGTTGTTCTTGTTGTTCTTGTTGTTGTTGTTCATGTAGTTCTTCTTGCTGTTGTTCTCGCTGTTCTTGTTCTTGTTGTTCTTGTTGTCCTTGCTGTTCTTGGTGTTATTGTTGTTGTTGTCCTTGTTGTTCTTGTTGTTCTGGTTGTTGATGTTCTTGTTGTTCATGTTGTTGTTCTTTTTGTTCTTGTTGTTGTTGTTGTTGTTCTGGTTGTTGATGTTCTTGTTGTTCATGTTGTTGTTGTTCTTGATGTTCTTGTTGTTCTTGTTGTTCTTGTTGTTCTTTTTGTTCTTGGTGTTCTTGGTGTTCTTGTTGTTCTTGTTGTTCTAGTTGTTGTTGTTGTTGTTGTTGTTCTTGTTGTTGTTCTCGTTGTTCCCGTTGTTCTCGTTGTTCTCGTTGTTCTTGCTGTTCTTCTTGCTCTTGTTGTTCTTGTTGTCCTTGTTGTTGTTGTTGCTGTTGTTGTTCTTGTTGTTCATGTTGTTGTTGTTCTGGTTGATGTTGTTGTTCTTGTTCTTGTTTTTCTTGTTGTTCTTGTTGTTCTTGTTGCTCTTGTTGTTCTTGTTGCTCTTGTTGTTCTTGTTGTTGTTCTTGTTGTTCTTGTTGTTGTTGCTCTTGCTGTTCTTGTTCTTGTTGTCCTTGTTGTTCTCTCTGTTCTTGTTGTTCTTCTTGTTGTTGTTGTTGTTCTTGCTGTTCTTGTTGTAGATGTTGTTTTTGTTGATCTTGTTGTTCTTGTTGTTGTTCTTGTTGTTGTTGTTGTTGTTCTTGCTGTTCTTGTTGTAGTTGTTGTTGCTGTCCTTGTTATTGTTGTAGTTCTTGTTGTTCTTGTTGTTCTTGTTGTTCTTGTTGTTCTTGTTGTTCTTGTTGTTCTTGTTGTTCTTGTTGTTCTTGTTGTTCTTGTTGTTCTTGTTGTTCTTGTTGTTCTTGTTGTTCTTGTTGTTCTTGTTGTTCTTGTTGTTCTTGTTGTTCTTGTTGTTATTGTTGATCTTGTTGTTCTTGTTGTTCTTGTTGTTCTTGTTGTTCTTCTTGCTGTTCTGGTTGTTCTTGTTGTTCTCGTTGTTCTCGTTGTTCTCGTTGTTCTCGTTGTTCTTGTTGTTCTTGTTGTTCTTGTTGTTCTTGTTGTTCTTGTTGTTCTTGTTGTTCTTGTTGTTCTTGTTGTTCTTGTTGTTCTTGTTGTTCTTGTTGTTCTTGTTGTTCTTGTTGTTCTTGTTGTTCTTGTTGTTCTTGTTGTTCTTGTTGTTATTGTTGATCTTGTTGTTCTTGTTGTTCTTGTTGTTCTTGTTGTTCTTCTTGCTGTTCTGGTTGTTCTTGTTGTTCTCGTTGTTCTCGTTGTTCTCGTTGTTCTTGTTGTTCTTGTTGTTCTTGTTGATCTTGTTGTTCTTGTTGTTCTTGTTGTTCTTGTTGTTCTTCTTGCTGTTCTGGTTGTTCTTGTTGTTCTCGTTGTTCTCGTTGTTCTCGTTGTTCTCGTTGTTCTTGTTGTTCTTGTTGTTCTTGTTGTTCTTGTTGTTATTGTTGATCTTGTTGTTCTTGTTGTTCTTGTTGTTCTTGTTGTTCTTCTTGCTGTTCTGGTTGTTCTTGTTGTTCTCGTTGTTCTCGTTGTTCTCGTTGTTCTCGTTGTTCTTGTTGTTCTTGTTGTTCTTGTTGTTCTTGTTGTTCTTGTTGTTCTTGTTGTTCTTGTTGTTCTTGTTGTTCTTGTTGTTATTGTTGCTCTTGTTGCTCTTGTTGCTATTGTTGTTCTTGTTGTTCTCGTTGTTCTCGTTGTTCTCGTTGTTCTCGTTGTTCTTGTTGTTCTTGTTGTTCTTGTTGTTCTTGTTGTTCTTGTTGATATTGTTGCTCTTGTTGCTCTTGTTGCTGTTGTTGTTCTTGTTGTTCTTGTTGTTCTTGTTGTTCTTTTTGTTCTTGGTGTTCTTGGTGTTCTTGTTGTTCTTGTTGTTCTAGTTGTTGTTGTTGTTGTTGTTGTTGTTGTTCTCGTTGTTCCCGTTGTTCTCGTTGTTCTCGTTGTTCTTGTTGTTCTTTTTGCTCTTGTTGTTCTTGTTGTCCTTGTTGTTGTTGTTGCTGTTGTTGTTCTTGTTGTTCATGTTGTTGTTGTTCTGGTTGATGTTGTTGTTCTTGTTCTTGTTTTTCTTGTTGTTCTTGTTGTTCTTGTTGTTCTTGTTGTTCTTGTTGTTATTGTTGCTCTTGTTGCTCTTGTTGTTCTTGTTGTTCTTCTTGTTCTTGTTATTCTTTTTGTCCTCGTTGTTCTTGCTGTTGTTGTTCCCGTTGTTCTTGTTGTTGTTGTTCTTGTTGTTGTTGTTGTTGTTGTTGTTCTTGTTGTTCTTGTAGTTCTTGTTGTTGTTGTTGTTCTTGTTGTTGTTGTTGTTGTTGTTCTAGTTGTTCTTGTTGTAGTTGTTCTGGTTGTTCTTGTTGTTCTTGTTGTTCCGGTTGTTCTTGTTGTTCTTGTTGTTCCGGTTGTTCTTGTTGTTCCGGTTGTTCTTGTTGTTCTTGTTCTTGTTGTTCTTGTTGTTCATGCTGTTCATGTTGTCTTGTTGTCCTTGTTGTTGTAGTTGTTCTTGTTGCTCTTGTTGTTCTTGATGTTCTTGTTGTTCTTGTTGTTGTTCTTGTTGTTGTTCTTGTTGTTGTTGTTGTTCTTGCTGTTCTTGTTGTAGTTGTTGTTGCTGTCCTTGTTATTGTTGTAGTTCTTGTTGTTCTTGTTGTTCTTGTTGTTCTTGTTGTTCTTGTTGTTATTGTTGATCTTGTTGTTCTTGTTGTTCTTGTTGTTCTTGTTGTTCTTGTTGTTCTTCTTGCTGTTCTGGTTGTTCTTGTTGTTCTCGTTGTTCTCGTTGTTCTCGTTGTTCTCGTTGTTCTTGTTGTTCTTGTTGTTCTTGTAGTTATTGTTGCTCTTGTTGCTCTTGTTGCTATTGTTGTTCTTGTTGTTCTGGTTGTTGATGTTCTTGTTGTTCATGTTGTTGTTGTTCTTGTTGTTCTTGTTGTTCTTGTTGTTCTTGTTGTTCTTGTTGTTCTTGTTGTTCTTGTTGTTCGTGTTGTTCTTGTTGTTATTGTTGCTCTTGTTGCTCTTGTTGCTGTTGTTGTTCTTGTTGTTCTGGTTGTTGATGCTCTTGTTGTTCATGTTGTTGTTGTTCTTTTTGTTCTTGTTGTTGTTGTTGTTCTTGTTCTGGTTGTTGATGTTCTTGTTGTTCATGTTGTTGTTGTTCTTGATGTTCTTGTTGTTCTTGTTGTTCTTGTTGTTCTTTTTGTTCTTGGTGTTCTTGTTGTTCTTGTTGTTCTAGTTGTTGTTGTTGTTGTTGTTGTTGTTCTTGTTGTTGTTCTCGTTGTTCCCGTTGTTCTCGTTGTTCTCGTTGTTCTTGTTGTTCTTTTTGCTCTTGTTGTTCTTGTTGTCCTTGTTGTTGTTGTTGCTGTTGTTGTTCTTGTTGTTCATGTTGTTGTTGTTCTGGTTGATGTTGTTGTTCTTGTTCTTGTTTTTCTTGTTGTTCTTGTTGTTCTTGTTGTTCTTGTTGCTCTTGTTGTTCTTGTTGCTCTTGTTGTTCTTGTTGTTGTTCTTGTTGTTCTTGTTGTTGTTGTTCATGCGGTTCTTGTTGTTGTTGCTCTTGCTGTTCTTGTTCTTGTTGTCCTTGTTGTTCTTTCTGTTCTTGTTGTTCTTGTTGTTCTTGTTGTTCTTGTTGTTCTTGTTGTTCTTGTTGTTCTTGTTGTTCTTGTTGTTCTTGTTCTTCTTGTTGTTCTTGTTGTTCTTGTTGTTCTTGTTGTTCTTGTTGTTCTTGTTATTCTTGTTGTTCTTGTTGTTCTTGTTGTTCTTGTTGTTCTTGTTGTTCTTGTTGTTCTTGTTGTTCTTGTTGTTCTTTTTGTTCTTGTTGTTCTTGTTGTTCTTGTTGTTGTTTTTCTAGTTTTTCTTGTTGTTCTTGTCGTTCTTGTTGTTGTTGTTGTTCTTGCTGTTCTTGTTGTAGTTGTTGTTGTTGTCCTTGTTGTTGTCGTAGTTCTTGTTGTTCTTGTTGTTCTTGTTGTTCTTGTTGTCCTTGTTGTTCTTGTTGTTCGTCTTTTCTTGTTGTTTTTGTTGATCTTGTTCTTCTTGTTGTTCTTGTTGTTCTTGTTGTTCTTCTTGCTGTTCTGGTTGTTCATGCTGTTCTGGTGGTTCATGCTGTTCTGGTTGTTCTTGTTGTTCTCGTTGCTCTCGTTGTTCTCGTTGCACTCGTTGTTCTCGTTGTTCTTGTTGTTCTTGTTGTTCTTGTTGTTCTTGTTGTTCTTGTTGTTCTTGTTGTTCTGGTTGTTCTTGTTGTTCTTGTTGTTCTTGTTGTTCTTGTCGTTCTTGTTGTTTTTGCTGTTCATGATGTTCTTGTTGTTCTTCTTGTTGTTGTTCTAGTTGTCCTTGTTGTTGTTGTCCTTGTTGTTCTTGTTGTTGTTGTCCTTGTTGTTCTTGCTGTGCTTGTTGTTCTTGTTGATCTTGTTGTTCTTGTTGCTCTTGTTGCTCTTGTTGCTCTTGTTGTTCTTGTTGCTCTTGTTGTTCTTGTTGCTCTTGTTGTTCTTGTTGTTGTTCTTGTTGTTCTTGTTTTTGTTGTTCTTGTTGTTGTTGTTCTTGGCGTTGTGGTTCTTGTTGTTCCTGTTGTTGTTGTTGTTCTTGTTGTTCTTGTTGTTGTTGTTCATGTGGTTCTTGTTGTTGTTGCTCTTGCTGTTCTTGTTCTTGTTGTCCTTGTTGTTCTTTCTGTTCTTGTTGTTCTTGTTGATGTTGTTGTTCTTGCTGTTCTTGTCGTAGTTGTTGTTTTTGTTGATCTTGTTGTTCTTGTTGTTGTTGTTGTTGTTCTTGTTGTTGTTGTTGTTCTTGCTGTTCTTGTTGTAGTTGTTGTTGTTGTCCTTGTTATTGTTGTAGTTCTTGTTGTTCTTGTTGTTCTTGTTGTTCTTGTTGTTCTTGTTGTTTTTGTTGATCTTGTTGTTCTTGTTGTTCTTGTTGTTCTTGTTGTTCTTGTTGCTCTTGTTGCTCTTGTTGTTCTTGTTATTGTTGTTGTTCTAGTTGTCCTTGTTGTTGTTGTTCTGGTTGTTCTTGTTGTTCTTGTTGTTCCGGTTGTTCTTGTTGCTCTTGTTCTTGTTGTTCTTGTTGTTCTTGCTGTTCATGTTGTCTTGTTGTCCTTGTTGTTCTAGTTGTTCTTGTTGTTCTTGTTGTTCTTATTGTTGTTGTTCTAGTTGTTCTTGTTGTTGTTGTTCTGGTTGTTCTTGTTGTTCTTGTTGTTCTTGTTGTTCTTGTTGTTCTTGTTGTTCTTGTTGTTCTTGTTGTTCTTGTTGTTCTTGTTGTTCTTGTTGTTCTTGTTGTTCTTGTTGTTCTTGTTGTTCTTGTTGTTCTTGTTGTTCTTGTTGTTCTTGTTGTTCTTGTTGTTCTTGTTGTTCTTGTTGTTCTTGTTGTTCTTGTTGTTCTTGTTGTTCTTGTTGTTCTTGTTGTTCTTGTTGTTCTCGTTGTTCTTTTTGTTGTTTTTCTAGTTGTTCTTGTTGTTCTTGTTGTTCTTCTTGTTGTTGTTGTTCTTGCTGTTCTTGTTGTAGTTGTTGTTGTTGTCCTTGTTGTTGTTGTAGTTCTTGTTGTTCTTGTTGTTCTTGTTGTTCTTGTTGTTCTTGTTGTCCTTGTTGTTCTTGTTGTTCGTCTTTTCTTGTTGTTTTTGTTGATCCTTGTTCTTCTTGTTGTTCTTGTTGTTCTTGTTGTTCTTCTTGCTGTTCTGGTTGTTCTTGCTGTTCTGGTGGTTCATGCTGTTCTGGTTGTTCTTGTTGTTCTCGTTGCTCTCGTTGTTCTCGTTGTACTCGTTGTTCTCGTTGTTCTTGTTGTTCTTGTTGTTCTTGTTGTTGTTGTTGTTGTTGTTCTTGTTGTTCTTGTTGTTCTTGTTGTTGTTGTTGTTGTTCTTGTTGTTGTTGTTGTTGTTCTTGTTGGTGTTCTAGTTGTTCTTGTTGTTGTTGTTCTGGTTGTTCTTGTTGTTCTTGTTGTTCCGGTTGTTCTTGTTGTTCTTTTTGTTCCGGTTGTTCTTGTTGTTCTTGTTGTTCTTGTTGTTCTTGTTGTTCTTGTTGTTTTTGCTGTTCATGTTGTTCTTGTTGTTCTTCTTGTTGTTGTTCTAGTTGTCCTTGTAGTTGTTGTTCTTGTTGTTCTTGTTGTTGTTGTCCTTGTTGTTCTTGTTGTGCTTGTTGTTCTTATTGATCTTGTTGTTCTTGTTGTTCTTGTTGCTCTTGTCGTTCTTGTTGCTCTTGTTGTTCTTGTTGTTGTTCTTGTTGTTCTTGTTGTTGTTGTTCATGCGGTTCTTGTTGTTGTTGCTCTTGCTGTTCTTGTTTTGTTGTCCTTGTTGTTCTTTCTGTTCTTGTTGTTCTTGTTGTTGTTGTTGTTGTTCTTGCTGTTATTGTTGTAGATGTTGTTTTTGTTGATCTTGTTGTTCTTGTTGTTCTTGTTGTTGTTCTTGTTGTTGTTGTTGTTGTTCTTGCTGTTCTTGTTGTAGTTGTTGTTGCTGTCCTTGTTATTGTTGTAGTTCTTGTTGTTCTTGTTGTTCTTGTTGTTCTTGTTGTTCTTGTTGTTCTTGTTGTTCTTGTTGTTCTTGTTGTTCTTGTTGTTATTGTTGATCTTGTTGTTCTTGTTGTTCTTCTTGCTGTTCTGGTTGTTCTTGTTGTTCTCGTTGTTCTCGTTGTTCTTGTTGTTCTTGTTGTTCTTGTTGTTCTTGTTGTTCTTGTTGTTCTTGTTGTTATTGTTGCTCTTGTTGCTCTTGTTGCTGTTGTTGTTCTTGTTGTTCTGGTTGTTGATGTTCTTGTTGTTCATGTTGTTGTTGTTCTTTTTGTTCTTGTTGTTGTTGTTGTTGTTGTTCTGGTTGTTGATGTTCTTGTTGTTCATGTTGTTGTTGTTCTTGATGTTCTTGTTGTTCTTGTTGTTCTTTTTGTTGTTGGTGTTCTTGGTGTTCTTGTTGTTCTTGTTGTTCTACTTGTTGTTGTTGTTGTTCTTGTTGTTGTTCTTGTTGTTCTTCTTGTTGTTCTTGTTGTTCTTGTTCTCCTTCTTGTTGTTCTTGTTGTTCTTCTTGTTGTTCTTGTTGTTCTTGTTGATCTTGTTGTTCTTGTTGTTCTTGGTGTTCTTGTTGATCTTGTTGTTCTTGTTGTTCTTGTTGCTCTTGTTGCTCTTGTTGCTCTTGTTGCTCTTGTTGCTCTTGTTGCTCTTGTTGCTGTTGTTGCTGTTGTTGTTCTGGTTGTAGATGTTCTTGTTGTTTATGTTGTTGTTCTTTTTGTTCTTGTTGTTGTTGTTGTTGTTGTTCTTGGTCTTGTTGTTCTTGTTGTTCTTGATGTTCTTGTTGTTCTTGTCGTCCTTGTTGTTCTTGTTGTTCTTGGTGTTCTTGTTGTTCTTGTTGCTCTAGTTGTTGTTGTTGTTGTTGTTGTTCTTGTTGTTGTTCTCGTTGTTCTCGTTGTTCTCGTTGTTCTTGTTGTTCTTGTTGTTCTTGTTGTTCTTGTTGTTCTTGTTGTTCTTGTAGTTCTTGTTGTTCTTGTTGTTCTTGTTGTTCTTGTTGTTCTTGTTGTTCTTGTTGTTCTTGTTGTTCTTGTTGTTATTGTTGATCTTGTTGTTCTTGTTGTTCTTGTTGTTCTTGTTGTTCTTCTTGCTGTTCTGGTTGTTCTTGTTGTTCTCGTTGTTCTCGTTGTTCTCGTTGTTCTTGTTGTTCTTGTTGTTCTTGTTGTTCTTGTTGTTCTTGTTGTTCTTGTTGTTCTTGTTGTTCTTGTTGTTCTTGTTGTTCTTGTTGTTCTTGTTGTTCTTGTTGTTATTGTTGATCTTGTTGTTCTTGTTGTTCTTGTTGTTCTTGTTGTTCTTGTTGTTATTGTTGATCTTGTTGTTCTTGTTGATCTTGTTGTTCTCGTTGTTCTTCTTGCTGTTCTGGTTGTTCTTGTTGTTCTCGTTGTTCTCGTTGTTCTCGTTGTTCTCGTTGTTCTCGTTGTTCTCGTAGTTCTTGTTGTTCTTGTTGTTCTTGTTGTTCTTGTTGTTCTTGTTGTTCTTGTTGTTCGTGTTGTTCTTGTTGTTATTGTTGCTCTTGTTGCTCTTGTTGCTGTTGTTGTTCTTGTTGTTCTGGTTGTTGATGCTCTTGTTGTTCATGTTGTTGTTGTTCTTTTTGTTCTTGTCGTTGTTGTTGTTGTTGTTCTGGTTGTTGATGTTCTTGTTGTTCATGTTGTTGTTGTTCTTGATGTTCTTGTTGTTCTTGTTGTTCTTTTTGTTCTTGGTGTTCTTGTTGTTCTTGTTGTTCTAGTTGTTGTTGTTGTTGTTGTTGTTCTTGTTGTTGTTCTCGTTGTTCCCGTTGTTCTCGTTGTTCTCGTTGTTCTTGTTGTTCTTTTTGCTCTTGTTGTTCTTGTTGTCCTTGTTGTTGTTGTTGCTGTTGTTGTTCTTGTTGTTCATGTTGTTGTTGTTCTGGTTGATGTTGTTGTTCTTGTTCTTGTTTTTCTTGTTGTTCTTGTTGTTCTTGTTGTTATTGTTGATCTTGTTGTTCTTGTTGATCTTGTTGTTCTCGTTGTTCTTCTTGCTGTTCTGGTTGTTCTTGTTGTTCTCGTTGTTCTCGTTGTTCTCGTTGTTCTCGTTGTTCTCGTTGTTCTCGTTGTTCTCGTTGTTCTCGTTGTTCTCGTTGTTCTTGTTGTTCTTGTTGTTTTTGTTGATCTTGTTGTTCTTGTTGTTCTTGTTGTTCTTGTTGTTCTTGTTGTTCTTGTTGTTCTTGTTGCTCTTGTTGTTCTTGTTATTGTTGTTGTTCTAGTTGTCCTTGTTGTTGTTGTTCTGGTTGTTCTTGTTGTTCTCGTTGTTCCGGTTGTTCTTGTTGCTCTTGTTCTTGTTGTTCTTGTTGTTCTTGCTGTTCATGTTGTCTTGTTGTTCTTGTTGTTCTTATTGTTGTTGTTCTAGTTGTTCTTGTTGTTGTTGTTCTGGTTGTTCTTGTTGTTCTTGTTGTTCT
>NW_027476100.1:125000-157500 GCF_051020955.1 Megalopta genalis
GTTGTTCTTGTTGTTCTTGTTGTTCTTGTTGTTCTTCTTGCTGTTCTGGTTGTTCTTGTTGTTCTCGTTGTTCTCGTTGTTCTCGTTGTTCTCGTTGTTCTCGTTGTTCTCGTTGTTCTTGTTGTTCTTGTTGTTCTTGTTGTTCTTGTTGTTCTTGTTGTTCTTGTTGTTCTTGTTGTTCTTGTTGTTCTTGTTGTTATTGTTGCTCTTGTTGCTCTTGTTGCTGTTGTTGTTCTTGTTGTTCATGTTGTTGTTGTTCTTTTTGTTCTTGTTGTTGTTGTTGTTGTTGTTCTGGTTGTTGATGTTCTTGTTGTTCATGTTGTTGTTGTTCTTGATGTTCTTGTTGTTCTTGTTGTTCTTTTTGTTCTTGGTGTTCTTGGTGTTCTTGTTGTTCTTGTTGTTCTAGTTGTTGTTGTTGTTGTTGTTGTTGTTGTTCTTGTTGTTCTTGTTGTTCTTGTTGTTCTTGTTGTTCTTGTTGTTCTTGTTGTTCTTGTTGTTCTTGTTGTTCTTGTTGTTCTTGTTGTTCTTGTTGTTATTGTTGATCTTGTTGTTCTTGTTGATCTTGTTGTTCTCGTTGTTCTTCTTGCTGTTCTGGTTGTTCTTGTTGTTCTCGTTGTTCTCGTTGTTCTCGTTGTTCTCGTTGTTCTCGTTGTTCTCGTTGTTCTTGTTGTTCTTGTTGTTCTTGTTGTTCTTGTTGTTCTTGTTGTTCTTGTTGTTCTTGTTGTTCGTGTTGTTCTTGTTGTTATTGTTGCTCTTGTTGCTCTTGTTGCTGTTGTTGTTCTTGTTGTTCTGGTTGTTGATGTTCTTGTTGTTCATGTTGTTGTTGTTCTTTTTGTTCTTGTTGTTGTTGTTGTTGTTCTGGTTGTTGATGTTCTTGTTGTTCATGTTGTTGTTGTTCTTGATGTTCTTGTTGTTCTTGTTGTTCTTGTTGTTCTTTTTGTTCTTGGTGTTCTTGGTGTTCTTGTTGTTCTTGTTGTTCTAGTTGTTGTTGTTGTTGTTGTTGTTCTTGTTGTTGTTCTCGTTGTTCCCGTTGTTCTCGTTGTTCTCGTTGTTCTTGCTGTTCTTTTTGCTCTTGTTGTTCTTGTTGTCCTTGTTGTTGTTGTTGCTGTTGTTGTTCTTGTTGTTCATGTTGTTGTTGTTCTGGTTGATGTTGTTGTTCTTGTTCTTGTTTTTCTTGTTGTTCTTGTTGTTCTTGTTGCTCTTGTTGTTCTTGTTGCTCTTGTTGTTCTTGTCGTTGTTCTTGTTGTTCTTGTTGTTGTTGTTCATGCGGTTCTTGTTGTTGTTGCTCTTGCTGTTCTTGTTCTTGTTGTCCTTGTTGTTCTTTCTGTTCTTGTTGTTCTTGTTGTTGTTGTTGTTCTTGCTGTTCTTGTTGTAGATGTTGTTTTTGTTGATCTTGTTGTTCTTGTTGTTGTTCTTGTTGTTGTTGTTGTTGTTCTTGCTGTTCTTGTTGTAGTTGTTGTTGCTGTCCTTGTTATTGTTGT
Source organism: Megalopta genalis (assembly GCF_051020955.1). Taxonomy (NCBI): domain Eukaryota; kingdom Metazoa; phylum Arthropoda; class Insecta; order Hymenoptera; family Halictidae; genus Megalopta; species Megalopta genalis. The sequence goes on from NW_027476100.1 coordinate 126,482, forward strand.
AGTTCTTGTTGTTCTTGTTGTTCTTGTTGTTCTTGTTGTTCTTGTTGCTCTTGTTGTTCTTGTTGTTCTTGTTGTTCTTGTTGTTCTTGTTGTTCTTGTTGTTATTGTTGATCTTGTTGTTCTTGTTGTTCTTGTTTTTCTTGTTGTTCTTCTTGCTGTTCTGGTTGTTCTTGTTGTTCTCGTTGTTCTCGTTGTTCTCGTTGTTCTCGTTGTTCTCGTTGTTCTCGTTGTTCTCGTTGTTCTCGTTGTTCTCGTTGTTCTTGTTGTTCTTGTTGTTCTTGTTGTTCTTGTTGTTCTTGTTGTTCTTGTTGTTCTTGTTGTTCTTGTTGTTCTTGTTGTTCTTGTTGTTCTTGTTGTTATTGTTGCTCTTGTTGCTCTTGTTGCTGTTGTTGTTCTTGTTGTTCTGGTTGTTGATGTTCTTGTTGTTCATGTTGTTGTTGTTCTTTTTGTTCTTGTTGTTGCTGTTGTTGTTGTTCTGGTTGTTGATGTTCTTGTTGTTCTTGTTGTTCTTGTTGTTCTTTTTGTTCTTGGTGTTCTTGGTGTTCTTGTTGTTCTTGTTGTTCTAGTTGTTGTTGTTGTTGTTGTTGCTGTTGTTGTTCTCGTTGTTCCCGTTGTTCTCGTTGTTCTCGTTGTTCTTGTTGTTCTTTTTGCTCTTGTTGTTCTTGTTGTCCTTGTTGTTGCTGTTGCTGTTGTTGTTCTTGTTGTTCATGTTGTTCTTGTTGTTATTGTTGATCTTGTTGTTCTTGTTGTTCTTGTTGTTCTTGTTGTTCTTGTTGTTATTGTTGATCTTGTTGTTCTTGTTGTTCTTGTTGTTCTTGTTGTTCTTGTTGTTCTTCTTGCTGTTCTGGTTGTTCTTGTTGTTCTCGTTGTTCTCGTTGTTCTTGTTGTTCTTGTTGTTCTTGTTGTTCTTGTTGTTCTTGTTGTTATTGTTGCTCTTGTTGCTCTTGTTGCTGTTGTTGTTCTTGTTGTTCTGGTTGTTGATGTTCTTGTTGTTCATGTTGTTGTTGTTCTTTTTGTTCTTGTTGTTGTTGTTGTTGTTGTTGTTCTGGTTGTTGATGTTCTTGTTGTTCATGTTGTTGTTGTTCTTGATGTTCTTGTTGTTCTTGTTGTTCTTTTTGTTCTTGGTGTTCTTGGTGTTCTTGTTGTTCTTGTTGTTCTAGTTGTTGTTGTTGTTGTTGTTGTTGTTCTTGTTGTTCTTGTTGTTCTTGTTGTTCTTGTTGTTCTTGTTGTTATTGTTGATCTTGTTGTTCTTGTTGTTCTTGTTGTTCTCGTTGTTCTTCTTGCTGTTCTGGTTGTTCTTGTTGTTCTCGTTGTTCTCGTTGTTCTCGTTGTTCTCGTTGTTCTCGTTGTTCTCGTTGTTCTTGTTGTTCTTGTTGTTCTTGTTGTTCTTGTTGTTCTTGTTGTTCGTGTTGTTCTTGTTGTTATTGTTGCTCTTGTTGCTCTTGTTGCTGTTGTTGTTCTTGTTGTTCTGGTTGTTGATGTTCTTGTTGTTCATGTTGTTGTTCTTTTTGTTCTTGTTGTTGTTGTTCTTGTTGTTCTGGTTGTTGATGTTCTTGTTGTTCATGTTGTTGTTCTTTTTGTTCTTGTTGTTGTTGTTGTTGTTCTGGTTGTTGATGTTCTTGTTGTTCATGTTGTTGTTGTTCTTGATGTTCTTGTTGTTCTTGTTGTTCTTGTTGTTCTTTTTGTTCTTGGTGTTCTTGGTGTTCTTGTTGTTCTTGTTGTTCTTGTTGTTGTTGTTGTTGTTGTTCTAGTTGTTCTTGGTGTTCTTGGTGTTCTTGTTGTTCTTGTTGTTCTTGTTGTTGTTGTTGTTGTTCTAGTTGTTCTTGTTGTAGTTGTTCTGGTTGTTCTTGTTGTTCTTGTTGTTCCGGTTGTTCTTGCTGTTCATGTTGTCTTGTTGTCCTTGTTGTTGTAGTTGTTCTTGTTGCTCTTGTTGTTCTTGATGTTCTTGTTGTTCTTGTTGTTGTTCTTGTTGTTGTTGTTGTTCTTGCTGTTCTTGTTGTAGTTGTTGTTGCTGTCCTTGTTATTGTTGTAGTTCTTGTTGTTCTTGTTGTTCTTGTTGTTATTGTTGATCTTGTTGTTCTTGTTGTTCTTGTTGTTCTTGTTGTTCTTGTTGTTCTTGTTGTTCTTCTTGCTGTTCTGGTTGTTCTTGTTGTTCTCGTTGTTCTCGTTGTTCTCGTTGTTCTCGTTGTTCTCGTTGTTCTCGTTGTTCTTGTTGTTCTTGTTGTTCTTGTTGTTCTTGTTGTTCTTGTTGTTCTTGTTGTTCTTGTTGTTCTTGTTGTTATTGTTGCTCTTGTTGCTCTTGTTGCTATTGTTGTTCTTGTTGTTCTGGTTGTTCTTGTTGTTCGTGTTGTTCTTGTTGTTATTGTTGTTCTTGTTGTTCTTGTTGTTCTTGTTGTTCTTGTTGTTCTTGTTGTTCGTGTTGTTCTTGTTGTTATTGTTGCTCTTGTTGCTCTTGTTGATGTTGTTGTTCTTGTTGTTCTGGTTGTTGATGCTCTTGTTGTTCATGTTGTTGTTGTTCTTTTTGTTCTTGTCGTTGTTGTTGTTGTTGTTCTGGTTGTTGATGTTCTTGTTGTTCATGTTGTTGTTGTTCTTGATGTTCTTGTTGTTCTTGTTGTTCTTGTTGTTCTTTTTGTTCTTGGTGTTCTTGTTGTTCTTGTTGTTCTAGTTGTTGTTGTTGTTGTTGTTGTTGTTCTTGTTGTTGTTCTCGTTGTTCCCGTTGTTCTCGTTGTTCTCGTTGTTCTTGTTGTTCTTTTTGCTCTTGTTGTTCTTGTTGTCCTTGTTGTTGTTGTTGCTGTTGTTGTTCTTGTTGTTCATGTTGTTGTTGTTCTGGTTGATGTTGTTGTTCTTGTTCTTGTTTTTCTTGTTGTTCTTGTTGTTCTTGTTGTTCTTGTTGTTCTTGTTGCTCTTGTTGTTCTTGTTGCTCTTGTTGTTCTTGTTGTTGTTCTTGTTGTTCTTGTTGTTGTTGTTCATGCGGTTCTTGTTGTTGTTGCTCTTGCTGTTCTTGTTCTTGTTGTCCTTGTTGTTCTTTCTGTTCTTGTTGTTCTTGTTGTTGTTGTTGTTGTTCTTGCTGTTCTTGTTGTAGTTGTTGTTGCTGTCCTTGTTATTGTTGTAGTTCTTGTTGTTCTTGTTGTTCTTGTTGTTCTTGTTGTTCTTGTTGTTCTTGTTGTTCTTGTTGTTCTTGTTGTTCTTGTTGTTCTTGTTGTTCTTCTTGTTCTTCTTGCTGTTCTGGTTGTTCTTGTTGTTCTCGTTGTTCTCGTTGTTCTCGTTGTTCTCGTTGTTCTCGTTGTTCTCGTTGTTCTTGTTGTTCTTGTTGTTCTTGTTGTTCTTGTTGTTCTTGTTGTTCTTGTTGTTCTTGTTGTTCTTGTTGTTCTTGTTGTTATTGTTGCTCTTGTTGCTCTTGTTGCTATTGTTGTTCTTGTTGTTCTGGTTGTTGATGTTCTTGTTGCTCATGTTGTTGTTGTTCTTTTTGTTCTTGTTGTTGTTGTTGTTGTTGTTCTGGTTGTTGATGTTCTTGTTGTTCATGTTGTTGTTGTTCTTGATGTACTTGTTGTTCTTGTTGTTCTTTTTGTTCTTGGTGTTCTTGGTGTTCTTGTTGTTCTTGTTGTTCTAGTTGTTGTTGTTGTTGTTGTTGTTGTTGTTGTTCTTGTTGTTCTTGTTGTTCTTGTTGTTCTTGTTGTTCTTGTTGTTCTTGTTGTTATTGTTGATCTTGTTGTTCTTGTTGTTCTTGTTGTTCTTGTTGTTCTTGTTGTTCTTGTTGTTCTTCTTGCTGTTCTGGTTGTTCTTGTTGTTCTCGTTGTTCTCGTTGTTCTCGTTGTTCTCGTTGTTCTCGTTGTTCTCGTTGTTCTTGTTGTTCTTGTTGTTCTTGTTGTTCTTGTTGTTCTTGTTGTTCTTGTTGTTCTTGTTGTTCATGTTGTTCTTGTTGTTATTGTTGCTCTTGTTGCTCTTGTTGCTGTTGTTGTTGTTGTTGTTCTGGTTGTTGATGTTCTTGTTGTTCATTTTGTTGTTGTTCTTTTTGTTCTTGTTGTTGTTGTTGTTGTTCTGGTTGTTGATGTTCTTGTTGTTCATGTTGTTGTTGTTCTTGATGTTCTTGTTGTTCTTGTTGTTCTTGTTGTTCTTTTTGTTCTTGGTGTTCTTGGTGTTCTTGTTGTTCTTGTTGTTCTAGTTGTTGTTGTTGTTGTTGTTGTTCTTGTTGTTGTTCTCGTTGTTCCCGTTGTTCTCGTTGTTCTCGTTGTTCTTGCTGTTCTTTTTGCTCTTGTTGTTCTTGTTGTCCTTGTTGTTGTTGTTGCTGTTGTTGTTCTTGTTGTTCATGTTGTTGTTGTTCTGGTTGATGTTGTTGTTCTTGTTCTTGTTTTTCTTGTTGTTCTTGTTGTTCTTGTTGCTCTTGTTGTTCTTGTTGCTCTTGTTGTTCTTGTCGTTGTTCTTGTTGTTCTTGTTGTTGTTGTTCATGCGGTTCTTGTTGTTGTTGCTCTTGCTGTTCTTGTTCTTGTTGTCCTTGTTGTTCTTTCTGTTCTTGTTGTTCTTGTTGTTGTTGTTGTTGTTCTTGCTGTTCTTGTTGTAGATGTTGTTTTTGTTGATCTTGTTGTTCTTGTTGTTGTTCTTGTTGTTGTTGTTGTTGTTGTTCTTGCTGTTCTTGTTGTAGTTGTTGTTGCTGTCCTTGTTATTGTTGTAGTTCTTGTTGTTCTTGTTGTTCTTGTTGCTCTTGTTGTTCTTGTTGCTCTTGTTGTTCTTGTCGTTGTTCTTGTTGTTCTTGTTGTTGTTGTTCATGCGGTTCTTGTTGTTGTTGCTCTTGCTGTTCTTGTTCTTGTTGTCCTTGTTGTTCTTTCTGTTCTTGTTGTTCTTGTTGTTGTTGTTGTTGTTCTTGCTGTTCTTGTTGTAGATGTTGTTTTTGTTGATCTTGTTGTTCTTGTTGTTGTTCTTGTTGTTGTTGTTGTTGTTCTTGCTGTTCTTGTTGTAGTTGTTGTTGCTGTCCTTGTTATTGTTGTAGTTCTTGTTGTTCTTGTTGTTCTTGTTGCTCTTGTTGTTCTTGTTGCTCTTGTTGTTCTTGTCGTTGTTCTTGTTGTTCTTGTTGTTGTTGTTCATGCGGTTCTTGTTGTTGTTGCTCTTGCTGTTCTTGTTCTTGTTGTCCTTGTTGTTCTTTCTGTTCTTGTTGTTCTTGTTGTTGTTGTTGTTGTTCTTGCTGTTCTTGTTGTAGATGTTGTTTTTGTTGATCTTGTTGTTCTTGTTGTTGTTCTTGTTGTTGTTGTTGTTGTTCTTGCTGTTCTTGTTGTAGTTGTTGTTGCTGTCCTTGTTATTGTTGTAGTTCTTGTTGTTCTTGTTGTTCTTGTTGTTCTTGTTGTTCTTGTTGCTCTTGTTGTTCTTGTTGTTCTTGTTGTTCTTGTTGTTCTTGTTGTTCTTCTTGCTGTTCTGGTTGTTCTTGTTGTTCTCGTTGTTCTCGTTGTTCTCGTTGTTCTCGTTGTTCTCGTTGTTCTCGTTGTTCTTGTTGTTCTTGTTGTTCTTGTTGTTCTTGTTGTTCTTGTTGTTCTTGTTGTTCTTGTTGTTCTTGTTGTTCTTGTTGTTCTTGTTGTTCTTGTTGTTATTGTTGCTCTTGTTGCTCTTGTTGCTGTTGTTGTTCTTGTTGTTCTGGTTGTTGATGTTCTTGTTGTTCATGTTGTTGTTGTTCTTTTTGTTCTTGTTGTTGCTGTTGTTGTTGTTCTGGTTGTTGATGTTCTTGTTGTTCTTGTTGTTCTTGTTGTTCTTTTTGTTCTTGGTGTTCTTGGTGTTCTTGTTGTTCTTGTTGTTCTAGTTGTTGTTGTTGTTGTTGTTGTTGTTGTTGTTCTCGTTGTTCCCGTTGTTCTCGTTGTTCTCGTTGTTCTTGTTGTTCTTTTTGCTCTTGTTGTTCTTGTTGTCCTTGTTGTTGTTGTTGCTGTTGTTGTTCTTGTTGTTCATGTTGTTCTTGTTGTTATTGTTGATCTTGTTGTTCTTGTTGTTCTTGTTGTTCTTGTTGTTCTTGTTGTTATTGTTGATCTTGTTGTTCTTGTTGTTCTTGTTGTTCTTGTTGTTCTTGTTGTTCTTGTTGTTCTTGTTGTTCTTCTTGCTGTTCTGGTTGTTCTTGTTGTTCTCGTTGTTCTCGTTGTTCTTGTTGTTCTTGTTGTTCTTGTTGTTCTTGTTGTTCTTGTTGTTATTGTTGCTCTTGTTGCTCTTGTTGCTGTTGTTGTTCTTGTTGTTCTGGTTGTTGATGTTCTTGTTGTTCATGTTGTTGTTGTTCTTTTTGTTCTTGTTGTTGCTGTTGTTGTTGTTCTGGTTGTTGATGTTCTTGTTGTTCTTGTTGTTCTTGTTGTTCTTTTTGTTCTTGGTGTTCTTGGTGTTCTTGTTGTTCTTGTTGCTCTAGTTGTTGTTGTTGTTGTTGTTGTTGTTGTTGTTCTCGTTGTTCCCGTTGTTCTCGTTGTTCTCGTTGTTCTTGTTGTTCTTTTTGCTCTTGTTGTTCTTGTTGTCCTTGTTGTTGTTGTTGCTGTTGTTGTTCTTGTTGTTCATGTTGTTCTTGTTGTTATTGTTGATCTTGTTGTTCTTGTTGTTCTTGTTGTTCTTGTTGTTCTTGTTGTTATTGTTGATCTTGTTGTTCTTGTTGTTCTTGTTGTTCTTGTTGTTCTTGTTGTTCTTGTTGTTCTTCTTGCTGTTCTGGTTGTTCTTGTTGTTCTCGTTGTTCTCGTTGTTCTTGTTGTTCTTGTTGTTCTTGTTGTTCTTGTTGTTCTTGTTGTTATTGTTGCTCTTGTTGCTCTTGTTGCTGTTGTTGTTCTTGTTGTTCTGGTTGTTGATGTTCTTGTTGTTCATGTTGTTGTTGTTCTTTTTGTTCTTGTTGTTGTTGTTGTTGTTGTTGTTCTGGTTGTTGATGTTCTTGTTGTTCATGTTGTTGTTGTTCTTGATGTTCTTGTTGTTCTTGTTGTTCTTTTTGTTCTTGGTGTTCTTGATGTTCTTGTTGTTCTTGTTGTTCTAGTTGTTGTTGTTGTTGATGTTGTTGTTGTTCTTGTTGTTCTTGTTGTTCTTGTTGTTCTTGTTGTTCTTGTTGTTCTTGTTGTTCTTGTTGTTATTGTTGATCTTGTTGATCTTGTTGTTCTTGTTGTTCTTGTTGTTCTCGTTGTTCTTCTTGCTGTTCTGGTTGTTCTTGTTGATCTCGTTGTTCTCGTTGTTCTCGTTGTTCTCGTTGTTCTCGTTGTTCTCGTTGTTCTTGTTGTTCTTGTTGTTCTTGTTGTTCTTGTTGTTCTTGTTGTTCTTGTTGTTCGTGTTGTTCTTGTTGTTATTGTTGCTCTTGTTGCTCTTGTTGCTGTTGTTGTTCTTGTTGTTCTGGTTGTTGATGTTCTTGTTGTTCATGTTGTTGTTCTTTTTGTTCTTGTTGTTGTTGTTGTTGTTGTTCTGGTTGTTGATGTTCTTGTTGTTCATGTTGTTGTTGTTCTTGATGTTCTTGTTGTTCTTGTTGTTCATGTTGTTCTTTTTGTTCTTGGTGTTCTTGGTGTTCTTGTTGTTCTTGTTGTTCTAGTTGTTGTTGTTGTTGTTGTTGTTCTTGTTGTTGTTCTCGTTGTTCCCGTTGTTCTCGTTGTTCTCGTTGTTCTTGCTGTTCTTTTTGCTCTTGTTGTTCTTGTTGTCCTTGTTGTTGTTGTTGCTGTTGTTGTTCTTGTTGTTCATGTTGTTGTTGTTCTGGTTGATGTTGTTGTTCTTGTTCTTGTTTTTCTTGTTGTTCTTGTTGTTCTTGTTGCTCTTGTTGTTCTTGTTGCTCTTGTTGTTCTTGTTGTTGTTCTTGTTGTTCTTGTTGTTGTTGTTCATGCGGTTCTTGTTGTTGTTGCTCTTGCTGTTCTTGTTCTTGTTGTCCTTGTTGTTCTTTCTGTTCTTGTTGTTCTTGTTGTTGTTGTTGTTGTTCTTGCTGTTCTTGTTGTAGTTGTTGTTGCTGTCCTTGTTATTGTTGTAGTTCTTGTTGTTCTTGTTGTTCTTGTTGTTCTTGTTGTTCTTGTTGTTCTTGTTGTTCTTGTTGTTCTTGTTGTTCTTGTTGTTCTTGTTGTTCTTGTTGTTCTTGTTGTTATTGTTGATCTTGTTGTTCTTGTTGTTCTTGTTGTTCTTGTTGTTATTGTTGCTCTTGTTGCTCTTGCTGCTGTTGTTGTTCTTGTTGTTCTGGTTGTTGATGTTCTTGTTGTTCATGTTGTTGTTGTTCTTTTTGTTCTTGTTGTTGTTGTTGTTGTTGTTCTGGTTGTTGATGTTCTTGTTGTTCATGTTGTTGTTGTTCTTGATGTTCTTGTTGTTCTTGTTGTTCTTTTTGTTCTTGGTGTTCTTGGTGTTCTTGTTGTTCTTGTTGTTCTAGTTGTTGTTGTTGTTGTTGTTGTTGTTGTTGTTCTTGTTGTTCTTGTTGTTCTTGTTGTTCTTGTTGTTCTTGTTGTTCTTGTTGTTCTTGTTGTTCTTGTTGTTCTTGTTGTTATTGTTGATCTTGTTGTTCTTGTTGATCTTGTTGTTCTCGTTGTTCTTCTTGCTGTTCTGGTTGTTCTTGTTGTTCTCGTTGTTCTCGTTGTTCTCGTTGTTCTCGTTGTTCTCGTTGTTCTTGTTGTTCTTGTTGTTCTTGTTGTTCTTGTTGTTCTTGTTGTTCTTGTTGTTCGTGTTGTTCTTGTTGTTATTGTTGCTCTTGTTGCTCTTGTTGCTGTTGTTGTTCTTGTTGTTCTGGTTGTTGATGTTCTTGTTGTTCATGTTGTTGTTGTTCTTTTTGTTCTTGTTGTTGTTGTTGTTGTTCTGGTTGTTGATGTTCTTGTTGTTCATGTTGTTGTTGTTCTTTTTGTTCTTGTTGTTGTTGTTGTTGTTCTGGTTGTTGATGTTCTTGTTGTTCTAGTTGTTGTTGTTGTTGTTGTTGTTGTTGTTCTTGTTGTTGTTCTCGTTGTTCCCGTTGTTCTCGTTGTTCTCGTTGTTCTTGCTGTTCTTTTTGCTCTTGTTGTTCTTGTTGTCCTTGTTGTTGTTGTTGCTGTTGTTGTTCTTGTTGTTCATGTTGTTGTTGTTCTGGTTGATGTTGTTGTCCTTGTTCTTGTTTTTCTTGTTGTTCTTGTTGTTCTTGTTGTTCTTGTTGTTCTTGTTGCTCTTGTTGTTCTTGTTGTTGTTGTTCATGCGGTTCTTGTTGTTGTTGCTCTTGCTGTTCTTGTTCTTGTTGTCCTTGTTGTTCTTTCTGTTCTTGTTGTTCTTGTTGTTGTTGATGTTGTTCTTGCTGTTCTTGTTGTAGATGTTGTTTTTGTTGATCTTGTTGTTCTTGTTGTTGTTCTTGTTGTTGTTGTTGTTGTTCTTGCTGTTCTTGTTGTAGTTGTTGTTGCTGTCCTTGTTATTGTTGTAGTTCTTGTTGTTCTTGTTGTTCTTGTTGTTCTTGTTGTTCTTGTTGTTCTTGTTGTTCTTGTTGTTCTTGTTGTTCTTGTTGTTCTTGTTGTTATTGTTGATCTTGTTGTTCTTGTTGTTCTTGTTGTTCTTGTTGTTCTTCTTGCTGTTCTGGTTGTTCTTGTTGTTCTCGTTGTTCTCGTTGTTCTCGTTGTTCTCGTTGTTCTCGTTGTTCTCGTTGTTCTTGTTGTTCTTGTTGTTCTTGTTGTTCTTGTTGTTCTTGTTGTTCTTGTTGTTCTTGTTGTTCATGTTGTTGTTGTTCTTTTTGTTCTTGTTGTTGCTGTTGTTGTTGTTCTGGTTGTTGATGTTCTTGTTGTTCTTGTTGTTCTTGTTGTTCTTTTTGTTCTTGGTGTTCTTGGTGTTCTTGTTGTTCTTGTTGTTCTAGTTGTTGTTGTTGTTGTTGTTGTTGTTCTCGTTGTTCCCGTTGTTCTCGTTGTTCTCGTTGTTCTTGTTGTTCTTTTTGCTCTTGTTGTTCTAGTTGTTGTTGTTGTTGTTGTTGTTGTTGTTGTTGTTGTTCTCGTTGTTCCCGTTGTTCTCGTTGTTCTTGTTGTTCTTTTTGCTCTTGTTGTTCTTGTTGTCCTTGTTGTTGTTGTTGCTGTTGTTGTTCTTGTTGTTCATGTTGTTGTTGTTCTGGTTGATGTTGTTGTTCTTGTTCTTGTTTTTCTTGTTGTTCTTGTTGTTCTTGTTGTTCTTGTTGTTCTTGTTGTTCTTGTTGTTATTGTTGCTCTTGTTGCTCTTGTTGTTCTTGTTGTTCTTCTTGTTCTTGTTATTCTTTTTGTCCTCGTTGTTCTTGCTGTTGTTGTTCCCGTTGTTCTTGTTGTTGTTGTTCTTGTTGTTGTTGTTGTTGTTGTTGTTGTTGTTCTTGTTGTTCTTGTAGTTCTTGTTGTTGTTGTTGTTGTTCTTGTTGTTGTTGTTGTTGTTGTTCTAGTTGTTCTTGTTGTAGTTGTTCTGGTTGTTCTTGTTGTTCTTGTTGTTCCGGTTGTTCTTGTTGTTCTTGTTGTTCCGGTTGTTCTTGTTGTTCTTGTTCTTGTTGTTCTTGTTGTTCTTGCTGTTCATGTTGTCTTGTTGTCCTTGTTGTTGTAGTTGTTCTTGTTGCTCTTGTTGTTCTTGATGTTCTTGTTGTTCTTGTTGTTGTTCTTGTTGTTGTTGTTGTTGTTCTTGCTGTTCTTGTTGTAGTTGTTGTTGCTGACCTTGTTATTGTTGTAGTTCTTGTTGTTCTTGTTGTTCTTGTTGTTCTTGTTGTTCTTGTTGTTCTTGTTGTTCTTGTTGTTATTGTTGATCTTGTTGTTCTTGTTGTTCTTGTTGTTCTTGTTGTTCTTGTTGTTCTTGTTGTTCTTGTTGTTCTTCTTGCTGTTCTGGTTGTTCTTGTTGTTCTCGTTGTTCTCGTTGTTCTCGTTGTTCTCGTTGTTCTCGTTGTTCTCGTTGTTCTTGTTGTTCTTGTTGTTCTTGTTGTTCTTGTTGTTCTTGTTGTTCTTGTTGTTCTTGTTGTTATTGTTGCTCTTGTTGCTCTTGTTGCTATTGTTGTTCTTGTTGTTCTGGTTGTTGATGTTCTTGTTGTTCATGTTGTTGTTGTTCTTGTTGTTCTCGTTGTTCTTGTTGTTCTTGTTGTTCGTGTTGTTCTTGTTGTTATTGTTGCTCTTGTTGCTCTTGTTGCTGTTGTTGTTCTTGTTGTTCTGGTTGTTGATGCTCTTGTTGTTCATGTTGTTGTTGTTCTTTTTGTTCTTGTTGTTGTTGTTGTTGTTGTTCTGGTTGTTGATGTTCTTGTTGTTCATGCTGTTGTTGTTCTTGATGTTCTTGTTGTTCTTGTTGTTCTTGTTGTTCTTTTTGTTCTTGGTGTTCTTGTTGTTCTTGTTGTTCTAGTTGTTGTTGTTGTTGTTGTTGTTCTTGTTGTTGTTCTCGTTGTTCCCGTTGTTCTCGTTGTTCTTGTTGTTCTTTTTGCTCTTGTTGTTCTTGTTGTCCTTGTTGTTGTTGTTGCTGTTGTTGTTCTTGTTGTTCATGTTGTTGTTGTTCTGGTTGATGTTGTTGTTCTTGTTCTTGTTTTTCTTGTTGTTCTTGTTGTTCTTGTTGTTCTTGTTGCTCTTGTTGTTCTTGTTGCTCTTGTTGTTCTTGTTGTTGTTCTTGTTGTTCTTGTTATTGTTGTTCATGCGGTTCTTGTTGTTGTTGCTCTTGCTGTTCTTGTTCTTGTTGTCCTTGTTGTTCTTTCTGTTCTTGTTGTTCTTGTTGTTGTTGTTGTTGTTCTTGCTGTTCTTGTTGTAGTTGTTGTTGCTGTCCTTGTTATTGTTGTAGTTCTTGTTGTTCTTGTTGTTCTTGTTGTTCTTGTTGTTCTTGTTGTTCTTGTTGTTCTTGTTGTTCTTGTTGTTCTTGTTGTTCTTGTTGTTCTTGTTGTTCTTGTTGTTATTGTTGATCTTGTTGTTCTTGTTGTTCTTGTTGTTCTTGTTGTTATTGTTGCTCTTGTTGCTCTTGCTGCTGTTGTTGTTCTTGTTGTTCTGGTTGTTGATGTTCTTGTTGTTCATGTTGTTGTTGTTCTTTTTGTTCTTGTTGTTGTTGTTGTTGTTGTTCTGGTTGTTGATGTTCTTGTTGTTCATGTTGTTGTTGTTCTTGATGTTCTTGTTGTTCTTGTTGTTCTTTTTGTTCTTGGTGTTCTTGGTGTTCTTGTTGTTCTTGTTGTTCTAGTTGTTGTTGTTGTTGTTGTTGTTGTTGTTGTTCTTGTTGTTCTTGTTGTTCTTGTTGTTCTTGTTGTTCTTGTTGTTCTTGTTGTTCTTGTTGTTCTTGTTGTTCTTGTTGTTATTGTTGATCTTGTTGTTCTTGTTGATCTTGTTGTTCTCGTTGTTCTTCTTGCTGTTCTGGTTGTTCTTGTTGTTCTCGTTGTTCTCGTTGTTCTCGTTGTTCTCGTTGTTCTCGTTGTTCTTGTTGTTCTTGTTGTTCTTGTTGTTCTTGTTGTTCTTGTTGTTCTTGTTGTTCGTGTTGTTCTTGTTGTTATTGTTGCTCTTGTTGCTCTTGTTGCTGTTGTTGTTCTTGTTGTTCTGGTTGTTGATGTTCTTGTTGTTCATGTTGTTGTTGTTCTTTTTGTTCTTGTTGTTGTTGTTGTTGTTCTGGTTGTTGATGTTCTTGTTGTTCATGTTGTTGTTGTTCTTTTTGTTCTTGTTGTTGTTGTTGTTGTTCTGGTTGTTGATGTTCTTGTTGTTCTAGTTGTTGTTGTTGTTGTTGTTGTTGTTGTTCTTGTTGTTGTTCTCGTTGTTCCCGTTGTTCTCGTTGTTCTCGTTGTTCTTGCTGTTCTTTTTGCTCTTGTTGTTCTTGTTGTCCTTGTTGTTGTTGTTGCTGTTGTTGTTCTTGTTGTTCATGTTGTTGTTGTTCTGGTTGATGTTGTTGTCCTTGTTCTTGTTTTTCTTGTTGTTCTTGTTGTTCTTGTTGTTCTTGTTGTTCTTGTTGCTCTTGTTGTTCTTGTTGTTGTTGTTCATGCGGTTCTTGTTGTTGTTGCTCTTGCTGTTCTTGTTCTTGTTGTCCTTGTTGTTCTTTCTGTTCTTGTTGTTCTTGTTGTTGTTGATGTTGTTCTTGCTGTTCTTGTTGTAGATGTTGTTTTTGTTGATCTTGTTGTTCTTGTTGTTGTTCTTGTTGTTGTTGTTGTTGTTCTTGCTGTTCTTGTTGTAGTTGTTGTTGCTGTCCTTGTTATTGTTGTAGTTCTTGTTGTTCTTGTTGTTCTTGTTGTTCTTGTTGTTCTTGTTGTTCTTGTTGTTCTTGTTGTTCTTGTTGTTCTTGTTGTTCTTGTTGTTATTGTTGATCTTGTTGTTCTTGTTGTTCTTGTTGTTCTTGTTGTTCTTCTTGCTGTTCTGGTTGTTCTTGTTGTTCTCGTTGTTCTCGTTGTTCTCGTTGTTCTCGTTGTTCTCGTTGTTCTCGTTGTTCTTGTTGTTCTTGTTGTTCTTGTTGTTCTTGTTGTTCTTGTTGTTCTTGTTGTTCTTGTTGTTCATGTTGTTGTTGTTCTTTTTGTTCTTGTTGTTGCTGTTGTTGTTGTTCTGGTTGTTGATGTTCTTGTTGTTCTTGTTGTTCTTGTTGTTCTTTTTGTTCTTGGTGTTCTTGGTGTTCTTGTTGTTCTTGTTGTTCTAGTTGTTGTTGTTGTTGTTGTTGTTGTTCTCGTTGTTCCCGTTGTTCTCGTTGTTCTCGTTGTTCTTGTTGTTCTTTTTGCTCTTGTTGTTCTAGTTGTTGTTGTTGTTGTTGTTGTTGTTGTTGTTGTTGTTCTCGTTGTTCCCGTTGTTCTCGTTGTTCTTGTTGTTCTTTTTGCTCTTGTTGTTCTTGTTGTCCTTGTTGTTGTTGTTGCTGTTGTTGTTCTTGTTGTTCATGTTGTTGTTGTTCTGGTTGATGTTGTTGTTCTTGTTCTTGTTTTTCTTGTTGTTCTTGTTGTTCTTGTTGTTCTTGTTGTTCTTGTTGTTCTTGTTGTTATTGTTGCTCTTGTTGCTCTTGTTGTTCTTGTTGTTCTTCTTGTTCTTGTTATTCTTTTTGTCCTCGTTGTTCTTGCTGTTGTTGTTCCCGTTGTTCTTGTTGTTGTTGTTCTTGTTGTTGTTGTTGTTGTTGTTGTTGTTGTTCTTGTTGTTCTTGTAGTTCTTGTTGTTGTTGTTGTTGTTCTTGTTGTTGTTGTTGTTGTTGTTCTAGTTGTTCTTGTTGTAGTTGTTCTGGTTGTTCTTGTTGTTCTTGTTGTTCCGGTTGTTCTTGTTGTTCTTGTTGTTCCGGTTGTTCTTGTTGTTCTTGTTCTTGTTGTTCTTGTTGTTCTTGCTGTTCATGTTGTCTTGTTGTCCTTGTTGTTGTAGTTGTTCTTGTTGCTCTTGTTGTTCTTGATGTTCTTGTTGTTCTTGTTGTTGTTCTTGTTGTTGTTGTTGTTGTTCTTGCTGTTCTTGTTGTAGTTGTTGTTGCTGACCTTGTTATTGTTGTAGTTCTTGTTGTTCTTGTTGTTCTTGTTGTTCTTGTTGTTCTTGTTGTTCTTGTTGTTCTTGTTGTTATTGTTGATCTTGTTGTTCTTGTTGTTCTTGTTGTTCTTGTTGTTCTTGTTGTTCTTGTTGTTCTTGTTGTTCTTCTTGCTGTTCTGGTTGTTCTTGTTGTTCTCGTTGTTCTCGTTGTTCTCGTTGTTCTCGTTGTTCTCGTTGTTCTCGTTGTTCTTGTTGTTCTTGTTGTTCTTGTTGTTCTTGTTGTTCTTGTTGTTCTTGTTGTTCTTGTTGTTATTGTTGCTCTTGTTGCTCTTGTTGCTATTGTTGTTCTTGTTGTTCTGGTTGTTGATGTTCTTGTTGTTCATGTTGTTGTTGTTCTTGTTGTTCTCGTTGTTCTTGTTGTTCTTGTTGTTCGTGTTGTTCTTGTTGTTATTGTTGCTCTTGTTGCTCTTGTTGCTGTTGTTGTTCTTGTTGTTCTGGTTGTTGATGCTCTTGTTGTTCATGTTGTTGTTGTTCTTTTTGTTCTTGTTGTTGTTGTTGTTGTTGTTCTGGTTGTTGATGTTCTTGTTGTTCATGCTGTTGTTGTTCTTGATGTTCTTGTTGTTCTTGTTGTTCTTGTTGTTCTTTTTGTTCTTGGTGTTCTTGTTGTTCTTGTTGTTCTAGTTGTTGTTGTTGTTGTTGTTGTTCTTGTTGTTGTTCTCGTTGTTCCCGTTGTTCTCGTTGTTCTTGTTGTTCTTTTTGCTCTTGTTGTTCTTGTTGTCCTTGTTGTTGTTGTTGCTGTTGTTGTTCTTGTTGTTCATGTTGTTGTTGTTCTGGTTGATGTTGTTGTTCTTGTTCTTGTTTTTCTTGTTGTTCTTGTTGTTCTTGTTGTTCTTGTTGCTCTTGTTGTTCTTGTTGCTCTTGTTGTTCTTGTTGTTGTTCTTGTTGTTCTTGTTATTGTTGTTCATGCGGTTCTTGTTGTTGTTGCTCTTGCTGTTCTTGTTCTTGTTGTCCTTGTTGTTCTTTCTGTTCTTGTTGTTCTTGTTGTTGTTGTTGTTGTTCTTGCTGTTCTTGTTGTAGTTGTTGTTGCTGTCCTTGTTATTGTTGTAGTTCTTGTTGTTCTTGTTGTTCTTGTTGTTCTTGTTGTTCTTGTTGTTCTTGTTGTTCTTGTTGTTCTTGTTGTTCTTGTTGTTCTTGTTGTTCTTGTTGTTCTTGTTGTTATTGTTGATCTTGTTGTTCTTGTTGTTCTTGTTGTTCTTGTTGTTCTTGTTGTTCTTGTTGTTCTTCTTGCTGTTCTGGTTGTTCTTGTTGTTCTCGTTGTTCTCGTTGTTCTCGTTGTTCTCGTTGTTCTCGTTGTTCTTGTTGTTCTTGATGTTCTTGTTGTTCTTGTTGTTCTTGTTGTTCTTGTTGTTCTTGTTGTTCTTGTTGTTCTTGTTGTTCTTGTTGTTATTGTTGCTCTTGTTGCTCTTGTTGCTGTTGTTGTTCTTGATGTTCTGGTTGTTGATGTTCTTGTTGTTCATGTTGTTGTTGTTCTTTTTGTTCTTGTTGTTGTTGTTGTTGTTGTTCTGGTTGTTGATGTTCTTGTTGTTCATGTTGTTGTTGTTCTTGATGTTCTTGTTGTTCTTGTTGTTCTTTTTGTTCTTGGTGTTCTTGGTGTTCTTGTTGTTCTTGTTGTTCTAGTTGTTGTTGTTGTTGTTGTTGTTGTTCTTGTTGTTCTTGTTGTTCTTGTTGTGCTTGTTGTTCTTGTTGTTCTTGCTGTTCTTGTTGTTCTTGTTGTTATTGTTGATCTTGTTGTTCTTGTTGATCTTGTTGTTCTCGTTGTTCTTCTTGCTGTTCTGGTTGTTCTTGTTGTTCTCGTTGTTCTCGTTGTTCTCGTTGTTCTCGTTGTTCTCGTTGTTCTCGTTGTTCTCGTTGTTCTTGTTGTTCTTGTTGTTCTTGTTGTTCTTGTTGTTCTTGTTGTTCGTGTTGTTCTTGTTGTTATTGTTGTTCTTGTTGCTCTTGTTGTTCTTGTTGCTCTTGTTGTTCTTGTTGTTGTTCTTGTTGTTCTTGTTGTTGTTGTTCATGCGGTTCTTGTTGTTGTTGCTCTTGCTGTTCTTGTTCTTGTTGTCCTTGTTGTTCTTTCTGTTCTTGTTGTTCTTGTTGTTGTTGTTGTTGTTCTTGCTGTTCTTGTTGTAGATGTTGTTTTTGTTGATCTTGTTGTTCTTGTTGTTGTTCTTGTTGTTGTTGTTGTTGTTGTTCTTGCTGTTCTTGTTGTAGTTGTTGTTGCTGTCCTTGTTATTGTTGTAGTTCTTGTTGTTCTTGTTGTTCTTGTTGTTCTTGTTGTTCTTGTTGTTCTTGTTGTTCTTGTTGTTCTTGTTGTTCTTGTTGTTCTTGTTGTTCTTGTTGTTATTGTTGATCTTGTTGTTCTTGTTGTTCTTGTTGTTCTTGTTGTTCTTCTTGCTGTTCTGGTTGTTCTTGTTGTTCTCGTTGTTCTCGTTGTTCTCGTTGTTCTCGTTGTTCTCGTTGTTCTTGTTGTTCTTGTTGTTCTTGTTGTTCTTGTTGTTCTTGTTGTTCTTGTTGTTCTTGTTGTTCTTGTTGTTCTTGTTGTTCTTGTTGTTCTTGTTGTTCTTGTTGTTGCTGTTGTTGTTGTTCTGGTTGTTGATGTTCTTGTTGTTCTTGTTGTTCTTGTTGTTCTTTTTGTTCTTGGTGTTCTTGGTGTTCTTGTTGTTCTTGTTGTTCTAGTTGTTGTTGTTGTTGTTGTTCTCGTTGTTCCCGTTGTTCTCGTTGTTCTCGTTGTTCTTGTTGTTCTTTTTGCTCTTGTTGTTCTTGTTGTCCTTGTTGTTGTTGTTGCTGTTGTTGTTCTTGTTGTTCATGTTGTTGTTGTTCTGGTTGATGTTGTTGTTCTTGTTCTTGTTTTTCTTGTTGTTCTTGTTGTTCTTGTTGTTCTTGTTGTTATTGTTGCTCTTGTTGCTCTTGTTGTTCTTGTTGTTCTTCTTGTTCTTGTTATTCTTTTTGTCCTCGTTGTTCTTGCTGTTGTTGTTCCCGTTGTTCTTGTTGTTGTTGTTCTTGTTGTTGTTGTTGTTGTTGTTCTTGTTGTTCTTGTAGTTCTTGTTGTTGTTGTTGTTGTTGTTCTAGTTGTTCTTGTTGTAGTTGTTCTGGTTGTTCTTGTTGTTCTTGTTGTTCCGGTTGTTCTTGTTGTTCTTGTTGTTCCGGTTGTTCTTGTTGTTCTTGTTCTTGTTGTTCTTGTTGTTCTTGCTGTTCATGTTGTCTTGTTGTCCTTGTTGTTGTAGTTGTTCTTGTTGCTCTTGTTGTTCTTGATGTTCTTGTTGTTCTTGTTGTTGTTGTTGTTGTTCTTGCTGTTCTTGTTGTAGTTGTTGTTGCTGTCCTTGTTATTGTTGTAGTTCTTGTTGTTCTTGTTGTTCTTGTTGTTCTTGTTGTTCTTGTTGTTCTTGTTGTTCTTGTTGTTCTTGTTGTTCTTGTTGTTCTTGTTGTTCTTGTTGTTCTTGTTGTTCTTGTTGTTCTTGTTGTTATTGTTGCTCTTGTTGCTCTTGTTGCTATTGTTGTTCTTGTTGTTCTGGTTGTTGATGTTCTTGTTGTTCATGTTGTTGTTGTTCTTGTTGTTCTTGTTGTTCTTGTTGTTCTTGTTGTTCTTGTTGTTCGTGTTGTTCTTGTTGTTATTGTTGCTCTTGTTGCTCTTGTTGCTGTTGTTGTTCTTGTTGTTCTGGTTGTTGATGCTCTTGTTGTTCATGTTGTTGTTGTTCTTTTTGTTCTTGTTGTTGTTGTTGTTGTTGTTCTGGTTGTTGATGTTCTTGTTGTTCATGTTGTTGTTGTTCTTGATGTTCTTTTTGTTCTTGTTGTTCTTGTTGTTCTTGTTGTTCTAGTTGTTGTTGTTGTTGTTGTTGTTCTCGTTGTTCCCGTTGTTCTCGTTGTTCTCGTTGTTCTTGTTGTTCTTTTTGCTCTTGTTGTTCTTGTTGTCCTTGTTGTTGTTGTTGCTGTTGTTGTTCTTGTTGTTCATGTTGTTGTTGTTCTGGTTGATGTTGTTGTTCTTGTTCTTATTTTTCTTGTTGTTCTTGTTGTTCTTGTTGTTCTTGTTGTTCTTGTTGCTCTTGTTGCTCTTGTTGCTCTTGTTGTTCTTGTTGTTGTTCTTGTTGTTCTTGTTGTTGTTGTTCATGCGGTTCTTGTTGTTGTTGCTCTTGCTGTTCTTGTTCTTGTTGTCCTTGTTGTTCTTTCTGTTCTTGTTGTTCTTGTTGTTGTTGTTGTTCTTGTTGTTGTTGTTGTTGTTCGTGTTGTTCTTGTTGTTGTTCTTGTTTTTGTTGTTCTTGTTGTTGTTGTTCTTCCTGTTCTTGTTCTTGTTGTTCTTGTTGTTCTTGTTGTTCTTGTTGTTCTTGTTGTTCTTCTTGCTGTTCTGGTTGTTCTTGTTGTTCTCGTTGTTCTCGTTGTTCTCGTTGTTCTCGTTGTTCTTGTTGTTCTTGTTGTTCTTGTTGTTCTTGTTGTTCTTGTTGTTGTTGTTGTTGTTCGTGTTGTTCTTGTTGTTGTTCTTGTTTTTGTTGTTCTTGTTGTTGTTGTTCTTCCTGTTCTTGTTCTTGTTGTTCTTGTTGTTCTTGTTGTTCTTGTTGTTCTTGTTGTTCTTGTTGTTCTTGTTGTTCTTGTTGTTCTTGTTGTTCTTGTTGTTCTTGCTGTTCTTTCTGTTCATGTTGTTCTTGTTGTTCTTGTTGTTGTTGTTGTTGTCCTTGTTGTTCTTGTTGTTCTTGTTGTTCTTGTTGTTCTAGTTGTTGTTGTTGTTGTTGTTGTTGTTGTTGTTCTTGTTATTCTCGTTGTTCTTGTTGCTCCTGTTGCTCTTGTTGCTCTTGTTGCTCTTGTTGCTCTTGTTGCTCTTGTTGCTGTTGTTGCTGTTGTTGTTCTGGTTGTTGATGTTCTTGTTGTTCTTGTTGTTCTTGTTGTTCTTGCTGTTCTTTCCGTTCATGTTGTTCTTGTTGTTCTTGTTGTTGTTGTTGTTGTCCTTGTTGTTCTTGTTGTTCTTGTTGTTCTTGTTGTTCTAGTTGTTGTTGTTGTTGTTGTTCTTGTTATTCTCGTTGTTCTTGTTGCACCTGTTGCTCTTGTTGCTCTTGTTGCTCTTGTTGCTCTTGTTGCTCTTGTTGCTCTTGTTGCTGTTGTTGCTGTTGTTGTTCTGGTTGTTGATGTTCTTGTTGTTCATGTTGTTGTTGTTCTTGATGTTCTTGTTGTTCTTGTTGTTCTTGTTGTTCTTGTTGTTCTTGTTGTTCTTGTTGTTCTTGTTGTTCTTGTTGTTCTTGTTGTTCTTGTTGTTCTTGCTGTTCTTTCTGTTCATGTTGTTCTTGTTGTTCTTGTTGTTGTTGTTGTTGTCCTTGTTGTTCTTGTTGTTCTTGTTGTTCTTGTTGTTCTAGTTGTTGTTGTTGTTGTTGTTGTTGTTGTTGTTCTTGTTATTCTCGTTGTTCTTGTTGCTCCTGTTGCTCTTGTTGCTCTTGTTGCTCTTGTTGCTCTTGTTGCTCTTGTTGCTGTTGTTGCTGTTGTTGTTCTGGTTGTTGATGTTCTTGTTGTTCATGTTGTTGTTGTTCTTGATGTTCTTGTTGTTCTTGTTGTTCTTGTTGTTCTTGTTGTTCTTGTTGTTCTTGTTGTTCTTGTTGTTCTTGTTGTTCTTGTTGTTCTTGTTGTTCTTGTTGTTCTTGTTGTTCTTGTTGTTCTTGTTGTTCTTGTTGTTCTTGTTGTTCTTGTTGTTCTTGTTGTTCTTGTTGTTCTTGTTGTTCTTGTTGTTCTTGTTGTTCTTGTTGTTCTTGTTGTTCTTGTTGTTCTTGTTGTTCTTGTTGTTCTTGTTGTTCTTGTTGTTCTTGTTGTTCTTGTTGTTCTTGTTGTTCTTGTTGTTCTTGTTGTTCTTGTTGTTCTTGTTGTTCTTGTTGTTCTTGTTGTTCTTGTTGTTCTTGTTGATCTTGTTGTTCTTGTTCTTGTTGTTCTTGTTGTTGTTGTTCTGGTTGTTCTTGTTGTTCTTGTTGTTCCGGTTGTTGTTGTTGTTGTTGATCTTGTTTTTGTTGTTCTTGTTGTTGTTGTTGTTGTTGTTCTTGCTGTTCTTGTTCTTGTTGCTCTTGTTGTTCTTGATGTTCTTGTTGTTCTTGTTGTTGTTGTCCTTGTTGTTCTTGTTGTTCTTGTTGCTCTTGTTGTTCTTGTTGTTCTTGTTGTTCTTGTTGTTCTTGTTGTTCTTGTTGTTCTTGTTGTTCTTGTTGTTCTTGTTGTTCTTGTTGTTCTTGTTGTTCTTGTTGTTCTTGTTGTTCTTGTTGTTCTTGTTGTTCTTGTTGTTCTTGTTGTTCTTGCTGTTCTTGTTCTTGTTGTTCTTGTTGTTCTTGTAGTTCTTGTTGATCTTGTTGTTCTTGTTGTTCTTGTTGCTCTTGTTGCTCTTGCTGCTCTTGTTGCTCTTGTTGCTGTTGTTGTTCTGATTGTTGATGTTCTTGTTGTTCATGTTGTTGTTGTTCTTGTTGTTCTTGTTGTTGTTGTTGTTGTTCTGGTTGTTGTTCTTGTTGTTCTTGTTGTTTTTTTGTTCTTGTTGTTCTTGTTGTTATTGTTGCTCTTGTTGCTCTTGTTGTTCTTGTTGTTCTTCATGTTCTTGTTATTCTTTTTGTCCTTGTTGTTCTTGCTGTTGTTGTTCCCGTTGTTCTTGTTGTTGTTGTTCTTGTTGTTGTTGTTGTTGTTCTTGTTCTTGTTGTTCATGTTGTTGTGGTTCTGGTAGATGTTGTTGTTCTTGTTCTTGTTGTTCTTGTTGCTCATGTTGTTCTTGTTGTTCTTGTTGTTCCGGTTGTTGTTGTTGTTGTTGTTCTTGTTTTTGTTGTTCTTGTTGTTGTTGTTGTTGTTGTTCTTGCTGTTCTTGTTCTTGTTGCTCTTGTTGTTCTTGATGTTCTTGTTGTTGTTGTTGTTGTTGTCCCTGTTGTTCTTGTTGTTCTTGTTGCTCTTGTTGTTCTTGTTGTTCTTGTTGTTCTTTTGTTCTTGTTGTTCTTGTTGTTATTGTTGCTCTTGTTGCTCTTGTTGTTCTTGTTGTTCTTCATGTTCTTGTTATTCTTTTTGTCCTTGTTGTTCTTGCTGTTGTTGTTCCCGTTGTTCTTGTTGTTGTTGTTCTTGTTGTTGTTGTTGTTGTTGTTCTTGTTCTTGTTGTTCATGTTGTTGTGGTTCTGGTAGATGTTGTTGTTCTTGTTCTTGTTGTTCTTGTTGCTCATGTTGTTCTTGTTGTTCTTGTTGTTCCGGTTGTTGTTGTTGTTGTTGTTCTTGTTTTTGTTGTTCTTGTTGTTGTTGTTGTTGTTGTTCTTGCTGTTCTTGTTCTTGTTGCTCTTGTTGTTCTTGATGTTCTTGTTGTTGTTGTTGTTGTTGTCCCTGTTGTTCTTGTTGTTCTTGTTGCTCTTGTTGTTCTTGTTGTTCTTGTTGTTCTTGTTGTTCTTGTTGTTCTTGTTGTTCTTGTTGTTCTGGTTGTTCTTGTTGTTCTTGTTGTTCCGGTTGTTGTTGTTGTTGTTGTTCTTGTTTTTGTTGTTCTTGTTGTTGTTGTTGTTGTTGTTCTTGCTGTTCTTGTCCTTGTTGCTCTTGTTGTTCTTGATGTTCTTGTTGTTGTTGTTGTTGTTGTTGTCCTTGTTGTTCTTGTTGTTCTTGTTGCTCTTGTTGTTCTTGTTGTTCTTGTTGTTCTTGTTGTTCTTGTTGTTCTTGTTGTTCTTGTTGTTCTTGTTGTTCTTGTTGTTCTTGTTGTTCTTGTTGTTCTTGTTGTTCTTGTTGTTCTTGTTGTTCTTGTTGTTCTTGTTGTTCTTGTTGTTCTTGCTGTTCTTGTTCTTGTTTTTCTTGTTGTTCTTGTAGTTCTTGTTGATCTTGTTGTTCTTGTTGTTCTTGTTGCTCTTGTTGCTCTTGCTGCTCTTGTTGCTCTTGTTGCTGTTGTTGTTCTGATTGTTGATGTTCTTGTTGTTCATGTTGTTGTTGTTCTTGTTGTTCTTGTTGTTGTTGTTGTTGTTCTGGTTGTTGTTGTTGTTCTTGCTGTTCTTGTTGTTCTTGTTGTTGTTGATGTTGTTGTTGTTGTTGCTCTTGCTGTTCTTGTTGTTCTTGTTGTTCTTCTTGTTGTTCTTCTTCTTGTTGTTGTTGTTCTTGTTTATGTTATTCTTGTTGTTGTTGTTCTTGTTGTTCCTGTTGTTGTTGTTGTTCTTGTTGTTCTTGTTGTTGTTGTTCATGTAGTTCTTCTTGTTGTTGTTCTCGCTGTTCTTGTTCTTGTTGTTCTTGTTGTCCTTGCTGTTCTTGGTGTTATTGTTGTTGTTGTCCTTGTTGTTCTTGTTGTTTTTGTTGTTCTTGTTGATCTTGTTGTTCTTGTTTTTCTTGTTGTTCTTGTTGCTCTTGTTGCTCTTGTTGCTCTTGTTGCTCTTGTTGCTCTTGTTGCTGTTGTTGTTCTTGTTGTTCTGGTTGTTGATGTTCTTGTTGTTCATGTTGTTGTTGTTCTTTTTGTTCTGGTTGATGTTGTTGTTGTTGTTGTTCTGGTTGTTGATGCTCTTGTTGTTCATGTTGGTGTTGTTCTTGATGTTCTTGTTGTTCTTGTTGTTCTTGTTGTTCTTGTTGTTCTTGGTGTTCTTGTTGTTCTTGTTGTTCTAGTTGTTGTTGTTGTTCTTGTTGTTGTTCTCGTTGTTCTCGTTGTTCTCGTTGTTCTTGTTGTTCTTGTTGTTCTTGTTGTTCTTGTTGTTCTTGTTGTTCTTGCTGTTCTTTCTGTTCATGTTGTTCTTGTTGTTCTTGTTGTTGTTGTTGTTGTCCTTGTTGTTCTTGTAGTTCTTGTTGTTCTTGTTGTTCTAGTTGTTGTTGTTGTTGTTGTTGTTGTTCTTGTTATTCTCGTTGTTCTTGTTGCTCCTGTTGCTCTTGTTGCTCTTGTTGCTCTTGTTGCTCTTGTTGCTCTTGTTGCTGTTGTTGCTATTGTTGTTCTGGTTGTTGTTGTTCTTGTTGTTCATGTTGTTGTTGTTCTTGTTGTTCTTGTTGTTCTTGTTGTTCTTGTTGTTCTTGTTGTTCTTGTTGTTCTTGTTGTTCTTGTTGTTCTTGTTGTTCTTGTTGTTGTTGTTCTGGTTGTTCTTGTTGTTCTTGTTGTTCCGGTTGTTGTTGTTGTTGTTGTTGTTGTTGTTCTTGTTTTTGTTGTTCTTGTTGTTGTTGTTGTTGTTCTTCCTGTTCTTGTTCTTGTTGCTCTTGTTGTTCTTGATGTTCTTGTTGTTGTTGTTGTTGTTGTCCTTGTTGTTCTTGTTGTTCTTGTTGCTCTTGTTGTTCTTGTTGTTCTTGTTGTTCTTGTTGTTCTTGTTGCTCTTGTTGTTCTTGTTGTTCTTGTTGTTCTTGTTGCTCTTGTTGTTCTTGTTGTTCTTGTTGTTCTTGTTGTTCTTGTTGTTCTTGTTGTTCTTGTTGTTCTTGTTGTTCTTGTTGTTCTTG
Source organism: Megalopta genalis (assembly GCF_051020955.1). NCBI lineage: Eukaryota > Metazoa > Arthropoda > Insecta > Hymenoptera > Halictidae > Megalopta > Megalopta genalis. The sequence goes on from NW_027476100.1 coordinate 150,142, forward strand.
TTGTTCTTGTTGTTCTTGTTGTTCTTGCTGTTCTTGTTCTTGTTGTTCTTGTTGTTCTTGTAGTACTTGTTGATCTTGTTGTTCTTGTTGTTCTTGTTGCTCTTGTTGCTCTTGCTGCTCTTGTTGCTCTTGTTGCTGTTGTTGTTCTGGTTGTTGATGTTCTTGTTGTTCATGTTGTTGTTGTTCTTGTTGTTCTTGTTGTTGTTGTTGTTGTTCTGGTTGTTGTTGTTGTTGTTCTTGCTGTTCTTGTTGTTCTTGTTGTTGTTGATGTTGTTGTTGTTGTTGTTGCTCTTGCTGTTCTTGTTGTTCTTGTTGTTCTTCTTGTTGTTCTTCTTCTTGTTGCTGTTGTTCTTGTTTATGTTATTCTTGTTGTTGTTGTTGTTCTTGTTGTTCCTGTTGTTGTTGTTGTTCTTGTTGTTCTTGTTGTTGTTGTTCATGTAGTTCTTCTTGCTGTTGTTCTCGCTGTTCTTGTTCTTGTTGTTCTTGTTGTCCTTGCTGTTCTTGGTGTTATTGTTGTTGTTGTCCTTGTTGTTCTTGTTGTTTTTGTTGTTCTTGTTGATCTTGTTGTTCTTGTTGTTCTTGTTGTTCTTGTTGCTCTTGTTGCTCTTGTTGCTCTTGTTGCTCTTGTTGCTCTTGTTGCTGTTGTTGTTCTTGTTGTTCTGGTTGTTGATGTTCTTGTTGTTCATGTTGTTGTTGTTCTTTTTGTTCTTGTTGATGTTGTTGTTGTTGTTGTTCTGGTTGTTGATGCTCTTGTTGTTCATGTTGGTGTTGTTCTTGATGTTCTTGTTGTTCTTGTTGTTCTTGTTGTTCTTGTTGTTCTTGGTGTTCTTGTTGTTCTTGTTGTTCTAGTTGTTGTTGTTATTCTTGTTGTTGTTCTCGTTGTTCTCGTTGTTCTCGTTGTTCTCGTTGTTCTTGTTGTTCTTTTTGTTCTTGTTGTTCTTGTTGTCCTTGTTGTTGTTGTTGCTGTTGTTGTTCTTGTTGTTAATGTTGTTGTTGTTCTGGTTGATGTTGTTGTTCTTGTTCTTGTTTTTCTTGTTGTTCTTGTTGTTCTTGCTGTTGTTGTTCCTGTTGTTGTTGTTGTTGTTGTTGTTGTTGTTGTTCTTGCTGTTCTTGTTGTTGTTGTTCTTGCTGTTCTTGTTCTTGTTGCTCCTGTTGTTCTTGTTGTTCTTGTTGTTCTTGTTGTTCTTGTTGTTCTTGTTGTTGTTGTTGTTCTTGTTGTTGTTCGTGTTGTTCTTGTTGTTGTTCTTGTTTTTGTTGTTCTTGTTGTTGTTGTTGTTCCTCCTGTTCTTGTCCTTGTTGTTCTTGTTGTTCTTGTTGTTCTTGTTGTTCTTGCTGTTCTTTCTGTTCATGTTGTTCTTGTTGTTCCTGTTGTTGTTGTTGTTCTTGTTGTTCTTGTTGTTGTTGTTCATGTAGTTCTTCTTGTTGTTGTTCTCGCTGTTCTTGTTCTTGTTGTCCTTGTTGTTCTTGTTGTTCTTGTTGCTCTTGTTGTTCTTGTTGTTCTTGTTGTTCTTGTTGTTCTTGTTGTTCTTGTTGATCTTGTTGTTCTTGTTGTACTTGTTGTTCTTGTTGCTCTTGTTGCTCTTGTTGCTCTTGTTGCACTTGTTGCTGTTGTTGTTCTTGTTCTTCTGGTTGTTGATGTTCTTGTTGTTCATGTTGTTGTTGTTCTTGTTGTTCTTGTTGTCGTTGTTGTTCTTGTTGTTCTTGTTGCTCTTGTTGCTCTTGTTGCTCTTGTTGCTCTTGTTGCTCTTGTTGCTGTTGTTGTTCTGGTTGTTGATGTTCTTGTTGTTCATGTTGTTGTTGTTCTTGTTGTTCTTGTTGTTGTTGTTGTTGTTCTGGTTGTTGTTGTTGTTGTTCTTGCTGTTCTTGTTGTTCTTGTTGTTGTTGATGTTGTTGTTGTTGTTGTTGCTCTTGCTGTTCTTGTTGTTCTTGTTGTTCTTCTTGTTGTTCTTCTTCTTGTTGCTGTTGTTCTTGTTTATGTTATTCTTGTTGTTGTTGTTGTTCTTGTTGTTCCTGTTGTTGTTCCTGTTGTTGTTGTTCTTGTTGTTGTTGTTCATGTAGTTCTTCTTGCTGTTGTTCTCGCTGTTCTTGTTCTTGTTGTTCTTGTTGTCCTTGCTGTTCTTGGTGTTATTGTTGTTGTTGTCCTTGTTGTTCTTGTTGTTTTTGTTGTTCTTGTTGATCTTGTTGTTCTTGTTGTTCTTGTTGCTCTTGTTGCTCTTGTTGCTCTTGTTGCTCTTGTTGCTCTTGTTGCTGTTGTTGTTCTTGTTGTTCTGGTTGTTGATGTTCTTGTTGTTCATGTTGTTGTTGTTCTTTTTGTTCTTGTTGATGTTGTTGTTGTTGTTGTTCTGGTTGTTGATGCTCTTGTTGTTCATGTTGGTGTTGTTCTTGATGTTCTTGTTGTTCTTGTTGTTCTTGTTGTTCTTGTTGTTCTTGGTGTTCTTGTTGTTCTTGTTGTTCTAGTTGTTGTTGTTGTTCTTGTTGCTGTTCTCGTTGTTCTCGTTGTTCTCGTTGTTCTCGTTGTTCTTGTTGTTCTTTTTGTTCTTGTTGTTCTTGTTGTCCTTGTTGTTGTTGTTGCTGTTGTTGTTCTTGTTGTTAATGTTGTTGTTGTTCTGGTTGATGTTGTTGTTCTTGTTCTTGTTTTTCTTGTTGTTCTTGTTGTTCTTGCTGTTGTTGTTCCTGTTGTTGTTGTTGTTGTTGTTGTTGTTGTTCTTGCTGTTCTTGTTGTTGTTGTTCTTGCTGTTCTTGTTCTTGTTGCTCTTGTTGTTCTTGTTGTTATTGTTGTTCTTGTTGTTCTTGTTGTTCTTGTTGTTCTTGTTGTTCTTGTTGTTGTTGTTGTTCTTGTTGTTGTTCGTGTTGTTCTTGTTGTTGTTCTTGTTTTTGTTGTTCTTGTTGTTGTTGTTGTTCCTCCTGTTCTTGTTCTTGTTGTTCTTGTTGTTCTTGTTGTTCTTGTTGTTCTTGTTGTTCTTGCTGTTCTTTCTGTTCATGTTGTTCTTGTTGTTCCTGTTGTTGTTGTTGTTCTTGTTGTTCTTGTTGTTGTTGTTCATGTAGTTCTTCTTGTTGTTGTTCTCGCTGTTCTTGTTCTTGTTGTCCTTGTTGTTCTTGTTGTTCTTGTTGCTCTTGTTGTTCTTGTTGTTCTTGTTGTTCTTGTTGTTCTTGTTGATCTTGTTGTTCTTGTTGTACTTGTTGTTCTTGTTGCTCTTGTTGCTCTTGTTGCTCTTGTTGCTCTTGTTGCACTTGTTGCTGTTGTTGTTCTTGTTCTTCTGGTTGTTGATGTTCTTGTTGTTCATGTTGTTGTTGTTCTTGTTGTTCTTGTTGTCGTTGTTGTTCTTGTTGTTCTTGTTGCTCTTGTTGCTCTTGTTGCTCTTGTTGCTGTTGTTGTTCTTGTTGTTCTGGTTGTTGATGTTCTTGTTGTTCATGTTGTTGTTGTTCTTTTTGTTCTTGATGTTCTTGTTGTTCTTGTTGTCGTTGTTGTTCTTGTTGTTCTTGTTGTTCTTGTTCTTGTTGTTGTTGTTGTTCTTGTTTTTGTTGTTCTTGTTGTTGTTGTTGTTGTTGTTGTTCTTGCTGTTCTTGTTCTTGTTGCTCTTGTTGTTCTTGATGTTCTTGTTGTTGTTGTTCTTGTTGTTCTTGTTGTTCTTGTTGTTCTTGCTGTTCTTTCTGTTCATGTTGTTCTTGTTGTTCCTGTTGTTGTTGTTGTTCTTGTTGTTCTTGTTGTTGTTGTTCATGTAGTTCTTCTTGTTGTTGTTCTCGCTGTTCTTGTTCTTGTTGTCCTTGTTGTTCTTGTTGTTCTTGTTGCTCTTGTTGTTCTTGTTGTTCTTGTTGTTCTTGTTGTTCTTGTTGTTCTTGTTGATCTTGTTGTTCTTGTTGTACTTGTTGTTCTTGTTGCTCTTGTTGCTCTTGTTGCTCTTGTTGCTCTTGTTGCACTTGTTGCTGTTGTTGTTCTTGTTCTTCTGGTTGTTGATGTTCTTGTTGTTCATGTTGTTGTTGTTCTTGTTGTTCTTGTTGTCGTTGTTGTTCTTGTTGTTCTTGTTGCTCTTGTTGCTCTTGCTGCTCTTGTTGCTCTTGTTGCTGTTGTTGTTCTGGTTGTTGATGTTCTTGTTGTTCATGTTGTTGTTGTTCTTGTTGTTCTTGTTGTTGTTGTTGTTGTTCTGGTTGTTGTTGTTGTTGTTCTTGCTGTTCTTGTTGTTCTTGTTGTTGTTGATGTTGTTGTTGTTGTTGTTGCTCTTGCTGTTCTTGTTGTTCTTGTTGTTCTTCTTGTTGTTCTTCTTCTTGTTGCTGTTGTTCTTGTTTATGTTATTCTTGTTGTTGTTGTTGTTCTTGTTGTTCCTGTTGTTGTTGTTGTTCTTGTTGTTCTTGTTGTTGTTGTTCATGTAGTTCTTCTTGCTGTTGTTCTCGCTGTTCTTGTTCTTGTTGTTCTTGTTGTCCTTGCTGTTCTTGGTGTTATTGTTGTTGTTGTCCTTGTTGTTCTTGTTGTTTTTGTTGTTCTTGTTGATCTTGTTGTTCTTGTTGTTCTTGTTGTTCTTGTTGCTCTTGTTGCTCTTGTTGCTCTTGTTGCTCTTGTTGCTCTTGTTGCTCTTGTTGCTGTTGTTGTTCTTGTTGTTCTGGTTGTTGATGTTCTTGTTGTTCATGTTGTTGTTGTTCTTTTTGTCCTTGTTGATGTTGTTGTTGTTGTTGTTCTGGTTGTTGATGCTCTTGTTGTTCATGTTGGTGTTGTTCTTGATGTTCTTGTTGTTCTTGTTGTTCTTGTTGTTCTTGTTGTTCTTGTTGTTCTTGTTGTTCTTGTTGTTCTTGTTGTTCTTGTTGTTCTTGTTGTTCTTGTTGTTCTTGTTGTTCTAGTTGTTGTTGTTGTTCTTGTTGTTGTTCTCGTTGTTCTCGTTGTTCTCGTTGTTCTTGTTGTTCTTTTTGTTCTTGTTGTTCTTGTTGTCCTTGTTGTTGTTGTTGCTGTTGTTGTTCTTGTTGTTAATGTTGTTGTTGTTCTGGTTGATGTTGTTGTTCTTGTTCTTGTTTTTCTTGTTGTTCTTGTTGTTCTTGCTGTTGTTGTTCCTGTTGTTGTTGTTGTTGTTGTTGTTCTTGCTGTTCTTGTTGTTGTTGTTCTTGCTGTTCTTGTTCTTGTTGCTCTTGTTGTTCTTGTTGTTCTTGTTGTTCTTGTTGTTCTTGTTGTTCTTGTTGTTGTTGTTGTTCTTGTTGTTGTTCGTGTTGTTCTTGTTGTTGTTCTTGTTTTTGTTGTTCTTGTTGTTGTTGTTGTTCCTCCTGTTCTTGTTCTTGTTGTTCTTGTTGTTCTTGTTGTTCTTGTTGTTCTTGCTGTTCTTTCTGTTCATGTTGTTCTTGTTGTTCCTGTTGTTGTTGTTGTTCTTGTTGTTCTTGTTGTTGTTGTTCATGTAGTTCTTCTTGTTGTTGTTCTCGCTGTTCTTGTTCTTGTTGTCCTTGTTGTTCTTGTTGTTCTTGTTGCTCTTGTTGTTCTTGTTGTTCTTGTTGTTCTTGTTGTTCTTGTTGTTCTTGTTGATCTTGTTGTTCTTGTTGTACTTGTTGTTCTTGTTGCTCTTGTTGCTCTTGTTGCTCTTGTTGCTCTTGTTGCACTTGTTGCTGTTGTTGTTCTTGTTCTTCTGGTTGTTGATGTTCTTGTTGTTCATGTTGTTGTTGTTCTTGTTGTTCTTGTTGTCGTTGTTGTTCTTGTTGTTCTTGTTGCTCTTGTTGCTCTTGTTGCTCTTGTTGCTGTTGTTGTTCTTGTTGTTCTGGTTGTTGATGTTCTTGTTGTTCATGTTGTTGTTGTTCTTTTTGTTCTTGATGTTCTTGTTGTTCTTGTTGTCGTTGTTGTTCTTGTTGTTCTTGTTGTTCTTGTTCTTGTTGTTGTTGTTGTTCTTGTTTTTGTTGTTCTGGTTGTTGATGCTCTTGTTGTTCATGTTGGTGTTGTTCTTGATGTTCTTGTTGTTCTTGTTGTTCTTGTTGTTCTTGTTGTTCTTGTTGTTCTTGTTGTTCTTGTTGTTCTTGTTGTTCTAGTTGTTGTTGTTGTTCTTGTTGTTGTTCTCGTTGTTCTCGTTGTTCTCGTTGTTCTCGTTGTTCTTGTTGTTCTTTTTGTTCTTGTTGTTCTTGTTGTCCTTGTTGTTGTTGTTGCTGTTGTTGTTCTTGTTGTTAATGTTGTTGTTGTTCTGGTTGATGTTGTTGTTCTTGTTCTTGTTTTTCTTGTTGTTCTTGTTGTTCTTGCTGTTGTTGTTCCTGTTGTTGTTGTTGTTGTTGTTGTTCTTGCTGTTCTTGTTGTTGTTGTTCTTGCTGTTCTTGTTCTTGTTGTTCTTGTTGTTCTTGTTGTTCTTGTTGTTCTTGTTGATCTTGTTGTTCTTGTTGTACTTGTTGTTCTTGTTGCTCTTGTTGCTCTTGTTGCTCTTGTTGCTCTTGTTGCACTTGTTGCTGTTGTTGTTCTTGTTCTTCTGGTTGTTGATGTTCTTGTTGTTCATGTTGTTGTTGTTCTTGTTCTTCTGGTTGTTGATGTTCTTGTTGTTCATGTTGTTGTTGTTCTTGTTGTTCTTGTTGTCGTTGTTGTTCTTGTTGTTCTTGTTGCTCTTGTTGCTCTTGCTGCTCTTGTTGCTCTTGTTGCTGTTGTTGTTCTGGTTGTTGATGTTCTTGTTGTTCATGTTGTTGTTGTTCTTGTTGTTCTTGTTGTTGTTGTTGTTGTTCTGGTTGTTGTTGTTGTTGTTCTTGCTGTTCTTGTTGTTCTTGTTGTTGTTGATGTTGTTGTTGTTGTTGTTGCTCTTGCTGTTCTTGTTGTTCTTGTTGTTCTTCTTGTTGTTCTTCTTCTTGTTGCTGTTGTTCTTGTTTATGTTATTCTTGTTGTTGTTGTTGTTCTTGTTGTTCCTGTTGTTGTTGTTGTTCTTGTTGTTCTTGTTGTTGTTGTTCATGTAGTTCTTCTTGCTGTTGTTCTCGCTGTTCTTGTTCTTGTTGTTCTTGTTGTCCTTGCTGTTCTTGGTGTTATTGTTGTTGTTGTCCTTGTTGTTCTTGTTGTTTTTGTTGTTCTTGTTGATCTTGTTGTTCTTGTTGTTCTTGTTGTTCTTGTTGCTCTTATTGCTCTTGTTGCTCTTGTTGCTCTTGTTGCTCTTGTTGCTGTTGTTGTTCTTGTTGTTCTGGTTGTTGATGTTCTTGTTGTTCATGTTGTTGTTGTTCTTTTTGTCCTTGTTGATGTTGTTGTTGTTGTTGTTCTGGTTGTTGATGCTCTTGTTGTTCATGTTGGTGTTGTTCTTGATGTTCTTGTTGTTCTTGTTGTTCTTGTTGTTCTTGTTGTTCTTGTTGTTCTTGTTGTTCTTGTTGTTCTTGTTGTTCTTGTTGTTGTTGTTCTGGTTGTTCTTGTTGTTCTTGCTGTTCTTTCTGTTCATGTTG
>NW_027476100.1:162500-172500 GCF_051020955.1 Megalopta genalis
GTTGTTCTTGTTGTTCTTGTTGTTCTTGTTGTTCTTCTTGTTCTTGTTATTCTTTTTGTCCTTGTTGTTCTTGCTGTTGTTGTTCCCAATGTTCTTGTTGTTGTTGTTCTTGTTGTTGTTGTTGTTGTTCTTGTTCTTGCTGTTCATGTTGTTGTGGTTCTGGTAGATGTTGTTGTTCTTGTTCTTGTTGTTCTTGTTGCTCTTGTTGTTCTTGTTGTTCTTGTTGTTCTTGCTGTTCTTGCTGTTGTTGTTCCTGTTGTTCTTGTTGTTGTTGTTGTTGTTGTTCTTGCTGTTCTTGTTCTTGTTGCTCTTGTTGTTCTTGTTGTTCTTGTTGTTCTTGTTGTTCTTGTTGTTCTTGTTGTTCTTGTTGTTCTTGTTGTTCTTGTTGTTCTTGTTGTTCTTGTTGTTCTTGTTGTTCTTGTTGTTCTTGTCGTTCTTGTTGTTGTTGTTGTTCTTGTTGTTGTTCGTGTTGTTCTTGTTGTTGTTCTTGTTTTTGTTGTTCTTGTTGTTGTTGTTGTTCTTCCTGTTCTTGTTCTTGTTGTTCTTGTTGTTCTTGTTGTTCTCGTTGTTCTCGTTGTTCTCGTTGTTCTCGTTGTTCTTGTTGTTCTTGCTGTTCTTGTTCTTCTTGTTCTTGTTGTTCTTGTTGTTCTTGTTGTCCTCGTTGTTCTTGTTGTTCTTGTTGTTCTTGTTGCTCTTGTTGTTCTTGTTGTTCTCGTTGTTCTCGTTGTTCTCGTCGTTCTCGTCGTTCTCGTCGTTCTCGTCGTTCTCGTCGTTCTCGTCGTTCTCGTTGTTCTCGTTGTTCTCGTCGTTCTCGTTGTTCTCGTTGTTCTGGTTGTTCTTGTTGTTCTTGTTGTTCTTGTTGTTCTTGTTGTTCTTGTTGTTCTTGTTGTTCTTGTTGTTCTTGTTGTTCTTGTTGCTCTTGTTGTTCTTGTTGTTCTTGTTGTTCTTGTTGTTCTTGTTGTTCTTGTTGTTCTTGTTGTTCTTGTTGTTCTTGTTGTTCTTGTTGTTCTTGTTGTTCTTGTTGTTCTTGTTGTTCTTGTTGTTCTTGTTGTTCTTGTTGTTCTTGTTGTTCTTGTTGTTCTTGTTGTTCTTGTTGTTCTTGTTGTTCTTGTTGTTCTTGTTGTTCTTGTTGTTCTTGTTGTTCTTGTTGTTCTTGTTGTTCTTGTTGTTCTTGTTGTTCTTGTTGTTCTTGTTGTTCTTGTTGTTCTTGTTGTTCTTGTTGTTCTTGTTGTTCTGGTTGTTGATGTTCTTGTTGTTCATGTTGTTGTTGTTCTTGTTGTTCTTGATGTTCTTGTTGTTCTTGTTGTCGTTGTTGTTCTTGTTGTTCTTGTTGCTCTTGTTGCTCTTGTTGCTCTTGTTGCTCTTGTTGCTCTTGTTGCTCTTGTTGCTGTTGTTGTTCTTGTTGTTCTGGTTGTTGATGTTCTTGTTGTTCATGTTGTTGTTGTCCTTTTTGTTCTTGTTGATGTTGTTGTTGTTCTGGTTGTTGATGCTCTTGTTGTTCATGTTGTTGTTGTTCTTGATGTTCTTGTTGTTCTTGTTCTTCTTGTTGTTCTCGTTGTTCTCGTTGTTCTCGTTGTTCTCGTTGTTCTCGTTGTTCCTGTTGTTCTTGTTGTTCTTGTTGTTCTTGTTGTTCTTGTTGTTCTTGTTGTTCTTGTTGTTATTGTTGATCTTGTTGTTCTTGTTGTTCTTGTTGTTCTTGTTGTTCTTGTTGTTCTTCTTGCTGTTCTGGTTGTTCTTGTTGTTCTTGTTGTTCTCGTTGTTCTCGTTGTTCTCGTCGTTCTCGTCGTTCTCGTCGTTCTCGTCGTTCTCGTCGTTCTCGTCATTCTCGTTGTTCTCGTTGTTCTCGTTGTTCTCGTTGTTCTCGTTGCTCTTGTTGCTCTTGTTGCTCTTGTTGCTCTTGTTGCTCTTGTTGCTCTTGTTGCTCTTGTTGCTCTTGTTGCTCTTGTTGCTGTTGTTGTTCTTGTTGTTCTGGTTGTTGATGTTCTTGTTGTTCATGTTGTTGTTGTTCTTGATGTTCTTGTTGTTCTTGTTGTTCTTGTTGTTCTTGGTGTTCTTGTTGTTCTTGTTGTTCTAGTTGTTGTTGTTGTTGTTCTTGTTGTTGTTCTCGTTGTTCTCGTTGTTCTCGTTGTTCTTGTTGTTCTTTTTGTTCTTGTTGTTCTTGTTGTTCTTGTTGTCCTTGTTGTTGTTGCTGCTGTTGTTGTTCTTGTTGTTCATGTTGTTGTTGTTCTGGTTGATGTTGTTGTTCTTGTTCTTGTTTTTCTTGTTGTTCTTGTTGTTCATGTTGTTGTGGTTCTGGTAGATGTTGTTGTTCTTGTTCTTGTTGCTCTTGTTGCTCATGTTGTTCTTGTTGTTCTTGTTGTTCTTGCTGTTGTTGTTCCTGTTGTTCTTGTTGTTGTTGTTGTTGTTGTTCTTGCAGTTCTTGTTGTTGTTGTTCTTGCTGTTCTTGTTCTTGTTGCTCTTGTTGTTCTTGTTGTTCTTGTTGTTCTTGTTGTTGTTGTTGTTCTTGTTGTGGTTCGTGTTGTTCTTGTTGTTCTTGTTGTGGTTCGTGTTGTTCTTGTTGTTGTTCTTGTTTTTGTTGTTCTTGTTGTTGTTGTTCTTCCTGTTCTTGTTCTTGTTGTTCTTTCTGTTCATGTTGATCTTGTTGTTGTTGTCCTTGTTGTTCTTGTTGTTCTTGTTGTTCTTGTTGTTCTTGTTGTTCTTGTTGTTCTTGTTGTTCTTGTTGTTCTTGTTGTTCTTGTTTTTCTTGTTGTTCTTGTTGTTCTTGTTGTTCTTGTTTTTCTTGTTGTTCATGTAGCTGTTGTTCTTGTTGATCTTGTTGTACTTGTTCTTGTTGTTCTTGTTGATCTTGTTGTTCTTGTTGTTCTTGTTGTTGTTGTTGTTGTTGTTGTTCTTGTGGTTCTTGTTGTTCTTGTTGTTGTTGTTGCTCTTGTTGTTGTTCGTGTTGTTCTTGTTGTTGTCCTTGTTTTTGTTGTTCTTGTTGTTGTTGTTGTTCTTCCTGTTCTTGTTCTTGTTGTTCTTGTTGTTCTTGTTGTTCTTGTTGTTCTTGTTGTTCTTGTTGTTCTTGTTGTTTTTGCTGTTCATGTTGTTCTTGTTGTTCTTCTTGTTGTTGTTCTAGTTGTCCTTGTTGTTGTTGTTGTCCTTGTTGTTCTTGTTGTTGTTGTCCTTGTTGTTCTTGTTGTGCTTGTTGTTCTTGTTGATCTTGTTGTTCTTGCTGCTCTTGTTGCTCTTGTTGTTCTTGTTGCTCTTGTTGTTCTTGTTGCTCTTGTTGTTCTTGTTGTTGTTCTTGTTGTTCTTGTTTTTGTTGTTCTTGTTGTTGTTGTTCTTGTCGTTGTGGTTCTTGTTGTTCCTGTTGTTGTTGTTGTTCTTGTTGTTCTTGTTGTTGTTGTTCATGTGGTTCTTGTTGTTGTTGCTCTTGCTGTTCTTGTTCTTGTTGTCCTTGTTGTTCTTTCTGTTCTTGTAGTTCTTCTTGTTGTTGTTGTTCTTGCTGTTCTTGTTGTAGTTGTTGTTTTTGTTGATCTTGTTGTTCTTGTTGTTCTTGTTGTTGTTCTTGTTGTTGTTGTTCTTGATGTTCTTGTTGTTCTTGCTGTTGTTGTTCCTGTTGTTCTTGTTGTTGTTGTTGTTGTTGTTGTTCTTGCTGTTCTTGTTGTTGTTGTTCTTGCTGTTCTTGTTCTTGTTGATCTTGTTGTTCTTGTTGTTCTTGTTGTTCTTGTTGTTGTTGTTGTTCTTGTTGTTCTTGTTGTTCTTGCTGTTCTTGTTGTAGTTGTTGTTGCTGTCCTTGTTATTGTTGTAGTTCTTGTTGTTCTTGTTGTTCTTGTTGTTCTTGTTGTTCTTGTTGTTATTGTTGATCTTGTTGTTCTTGTTGTTCTTGTTGTTCTTGTTGTTCTTGTTGTTCTTGTTGTTCTTCTTGCTGTTCTGGTTGTTCTTGTTGTTCTCGTTGTTCTCGTTGTTCTCGTTGTTCTCGTTGTTCTCGTTGTTCTCGTTGTTCTCGTTGTTCTCGTTGTTCTTGTTGTTCTTGTTGTTCTTGTTGTTCTTGTTGTTCTTGTTGTTCTTCTTGTTCTTGTTATTCTTTTTGTCCTTGTTGTTCTTGCTGTTGTTGTTCCCAATGTTCTTGTTGTTGTTGTTCTTGTTGTTGTTGTTGTTGTTCTTGTTCTTGCTGTTCATGTTGTTGTGGTTCTGGTAGATGTTGTTGTTCTTGTTCTTGTTGTTCTTGTTGCTCTTGTTGTTCTTGTTGTTCTTGTTGTTCTTGCTGTTCTTGCTGTTGTTGTTCCTGTTGTTCTTGTTGTTGTTGTTGTTGTTGTTCTTGCTGTTCTTGTTCTTGTTGCTCTTGTTGTTCTTGTTGTTCTTGTTGTTCTTGTTGTTCTTGTTGTTCTTGTTGTTCTTGTTGTTCTTGTTGTTCTTGTTGTTCTTGTTGTTCTTGTTGTTCTTGTCGTTCTTGTTGTTGTTGTTGTTCTTGTTGTTGTTCGTGTTGTTCTTGTTGTTGTTCTTGTTTTTGTTGTTCTTGTTGTTGTTGTTGTTCTTCCTGTTCTTGTTCTTGTTGTTCTTGTTGTTCTTGTTGTTCTCGTTGTTCTCGTTGTTCTCGTTGTTCTCGTTGTTCTTGTTGTTCTTGCTGTTCTTGTTCTTCTTGTTCTTGTTGTTCTTGTTGTTCTTGTTGTTCTCGTTGTTCTTGTTGTTCTTGTTGTTCTTGTTGCTCTTGTTGTTCTTGTTGTTCTCGTTGTTCTCGTTGTTCTCGTCGTTCTCGTCGTTCTCGTCGTTCTCGTCGTTCTCGTCGTTCTCGTCGTTCTCGTTGTTCTCGTTGTTCTCGTCGTTCTCGTTGTTCTCGTTGTTCTGGTTGTTCTTGTTGTTCTTGTTGTTCTTGTTGTTCTTGTTGTTCTTGTTGTTCTTGTTGTTCTTGTTGTTCTTGTTGTTCTTGTTGCTCTTGTTGTTCTTGTTGTTCTTGTTGTTCTTGTTGTTCTTGTTGTTCTTGTTGTTCTTGTTGTTCTTGTTGTTCTTGTAGTTCTTGTTGTTCTTGTTGTTCTTGTTGTTCTTGTTGTTCTTGTTGTTCTTGTTGTTCTTGTTGTTCTTGTTGTTCTTGTTGTTCTTGTTGTTCTTGTTGTTCTTGTTGTTCTTGTTGTTCTTGTTGTTCTTGTTGTTCTTGTTGTTCTTGTTGTTCTTGTTGTTCTTGTTGTTCTTGTTGCTCTTGTTGCTCTTGTTGCTCTTGTTGCTCTTGTTGCTCTTGTTGCTGTTGTTGTTCTTGTTGTTCTGGTTGTTGATGTTCTTGTTGTTCATGTTGTTGTTGTTCTTGTTGTTCTTGATGTTCTTGTTGTTCTTGTTGTCGTTGTTGTTCTTGTTGTTCTTGTTGCTCTTGTTGCTCTTGTTGCTCTTGTTGCTCTTGTTGCTCTTGTTGCTCTTGTTGCTGTTGTTGTTCTTGTTGTTCTGGTTGTTGATGTTCTTGTTGTTCATGTTGTTGTTGTTCTTTTTGTTCTTGTTGATGTTGTTGTTGTTCTGGTTGTTGATGCTCTTGTTGTTCATGTTGTTGTTGTTCTTGATGTTCTTGTTGTTCTTGTTCTTCTTGTTGTTCTCGTTGTTCTCGTTGTTCTCGTTGTTCTCGTTGTTCTCGTTGTTCCTGTTGTTCTTGTTGTTCTTGTTGTTCTTGTTGTTCTTGTTGTTCTTGTTGTTCTTGTTGTTATTGTTGATCTTGTTGTTCTTGTTGTTCTTGTTGTTCTTGTTGTTCTTGTTGTTCTTCTTGCTGTTCTGGTTGTTCTTGTTGTTCTTGTTGTTCTCGTTGTTCTCGTTGTTCTCGTCGTTCTCGTCGTTCTCGTCGTTCTCGTCGTTCTCGTCGTTCTCGTCATTCTCGTTGTTCTCGTTGTTCTCGTTGTTCTCGTTGTTCTCGTTGCTCTTGTTGCTCTTGTTGCTCTTGTTGCTCTTGTTGCTCTTGTTGCTCTTGTTGCTGTTGTTGTTCTTGTTGTTCTGGTTGTTGATGTTCTTGTTGTTCATGTTGTTGTTGTTCTTGATGTTCTTGTTGTTCTTGTTGTTCTTGTTGTTCTTGGTGTTCTTGTTGTTCTTGTTGTTCTAGTTGTTGTTGTTGTTGTTGTTGTTGTTCTTGTTGTTGTTCTCGTTGTTCTCGTTGTTCTCGTTGTTCTTGTTGTTCTTGTTGTTCTTGTTGTCCTTGTTGTTGTTGCTGCTGTTGTTGTTCTTGTTGTTCATGTTGTTGTTGTTCTGGTTGATGTTGTTGTTCTTGTTCTTGTTTTTCTTGTTGTTCTTGTTGTTCATGTTGTTGTGGTTCTGGTAGATGTTGTTGTTCTTGTTCTTGTTGCTCTTGTTGCTCATGTTGTTCTTGTTGTTCTTGTTGTTCTTGCTGTTGTTGTTCCTGTTGTTCTTGTTGTTGTTGTTGTTGTTGTTCTTGCAGTTCTTGTTGTTGTTGTTCTTGCTGTTCTTGTTCTTGTTGCTCTTGTTGTTCTTGTTGTTCTTGTTGTTCTTGTTGTTGTTGTTGTTCTTGTTGTGGTTCGTGTTGTTCTTGTTGTTCTTGTTGTGGTTCGTGTTGTTCTTGTTGTTGTTCTTGTTTTTGTTGTTCTTGTTGTTGTTGTTGTTCTTCCTGTTCTTGTTCTTGTTGTTCTTTCTGTTCATGTTGATCTTGTTGTTGTTGTCCTTGTTGTTCTTGTTGTTCTTGTTGTTCTTGTTGTTCTTGTTGTTCTTGTTGTTCTTGTTGTTCTTGTTGTTCTTGTTGTTCTTGTTCTTGTTGTTGTTGTTGTTCTTGTTTTTGTTGTTCTTGTTGTTGATGTTGTTGTTCTTGCTGTTCTTGTTCTTGTTGCTCTTGTTGTTCTTGATGTTCTTGTTGTTGTTGTTCTTGTTGCTCTTGTTGTTCTTGATGTTCTTGTTGTTGTTGTTGTTGTTCTTGTTGTTGTTGTTCTTGATGTTCTTGTTGCTCTTGCTGTTGTTGTTCCTGTTGTTCTTGTTGTTGTTGTTGTTGTTGTTGTTCTTGCTGTTCTTGTTGTTGTTGTTCTTGCTGTTCTTGTTCTTGTTGCTCTTGTTGTTCTTGTTGTTCTTGTTGTTCTTGTTGTTGTTGTTGTTGTTGTTGTTCTTGTGGTTCTTGTTGTTCTTGTTGTTGTTGTTGCTCTTGTTGTTGTTCGTGTTGTTCTTGTTGTTGTCCTTGTTTTTGTTGTTCTTGTTGTTGTTGTTGTTCTTCCTGTTCTTGTTCTTGTTGTTCTTGTTGTTCTTGTTGTTCTTGTTGTTCTTGTTGTTCTTGTTGTTCTTGTTGTTTTTGCTGTTCATGTTGTTCTTGTTGTTCTTCTTGTTGTTGTTCTAGTTGTCCTTGTTGTTGTTGTTGTCCTTGTTGTTCTTGTTGTTGTTGTCCTTGTTGTTCTTGTTGTGCTTGTTGTTCTTGTTGATCTTGTTGTTCTTGCTGCTCTTGTTGATCTTGTTGTTCTTGTTGCTCTTGTTGTTCTTGTTGCTCTTGTTGTTCTTGTTGTTGTTCTTGTTGTTCTTGTTTTTGTTGTTCTTGTTGTTGTTGTTCTTGTCGTTGTGGTTCTTGTTGTTCCTGTTGTTGTTGTTGTTCTTGTTGTTCTTGTTGTTGTTGTTCATGTGGTTCTTGTTGTTGTTGCTCTTGCTGTTCTTGTTCTTGTTGTCCTTGTTGTTCTTTCTGTTCTTGTAGTTCTTCTTGTTGTTGTTGTTCTTGCTGTTCTTGTTGTAGTTGTTGTTTTTGTTGATCTTGTTGTTCTTGTTGTTCTTGTTGTTGTTCTTGTTGTTGTTGTTCTTGATGTTCTTGTTGTTCTTGCTGTTGTTGTTCCTGTTGTTCTTGTTGTTGTTGTTGTTGTTGTTGTTCTTGCTGTTCTTGTTGTTGTTGTTCTTGCTGTTCTTGTTCTTGTTGATCTTGTTGTTCTTGTTGTTCTTGTTGTTCTTGTTGTTGTTGTTGTTCTTGTTGTTCTTGTTGTTCTTGCTGTTCTTGTTGTAGTTGTTGTTGCTGTCCTTGTTATTGTTGTAGTTCTTGTTGTTCTTGTTGTTCTTGTTGTTCTTGTTGTTCTTGTTGTTATTGTTGATCTTGTTGTTCTTGTTGTTCTTGTTGTTCTTGTTGTTCTTGTTGTTCTTGTTGTTCTTGTTGTTCTTCTTGCTGTTCTGGTTGTTCTTGTTGTTCTCGTTGTTCTCGTTGTTCTCGTTGTTCTCGTTGTTCTCGTTGTTCTCGTTGTTCTCGTTGTTCTCGTTGTTCTTGTTGTTCTTGTTGTTCTTGTTGTTCTTGTTGTTCTTGTTGTTCTTCTTGTTCTTGTTATTCTTTTTGTCCTTGTTGTTCTTGCTGTTGTTGTTCCCAATGTTCTTGTTGTTGTTGTTCTTGTTGTTGTTGTTGTTGTTCTTGTTCTTGCTGTTCATGTTGTTGTGGTTCTGGTAGATGTTGTTGTTCTTGTTCTTGTTGTTCTTGTTGCTCTTGTTGTTCTTGTTGTTCTTGTTGTTCTTGCTGTTCTTGCTGTTGTTGTTCCTGTTGTTCTTGTTGTTGTTGTTGTTGTTGTTCTTGCTGTTCTTGTTCTTGTTGCTCTTGTTGTTCTTGTTGTTCTTGTTGTTCTTGTTGTTCTTGTTGTTCTTGTTGTTCTTGTTGTTCTTGTTGTTCTTGTTGTTCTTGTTGTTCTTGTTGTTCTTGTCGTTCTTGTTGTTGTTGTTGTTCTTGTTGTTGTTCGTGTTGTTCTTGTTGTTGTTCTTGTTTTTGTTGTTCTTGTTGTTGTTGTTGTTCTTCCTGTTCTTGTTCTTGTTGTTCTTGTTGTTCTTGTTGTTCTCGTTGTTCTCGTTGTTCTCGTTGTTCTCGTTGTTCTTGTTGTTCTTGCTGTTCTTGTTCTTCTTGTTCTTGTTGTTCTTGTTGTTCTTGTTGTTCTCGTTGTTCTTGTTGTTCTTGTTGTTCTTGTTGCTCTTGTTGTTCTTGTTGTTCTCGTTGTTCTCGTTGTTCTCGTCGTTCTCGTCGTTCTCGTCGTTCTCGTCGTTCTCGTCGTTCTCGTCGTTCTCGTCGTTCTCGTCGTTCTCGTTGTTCTCGTTGTTCTCGTTGTTCTCGTTGTTCTCGTTGTTCTGGTTGTTCTTGTTGTTCTTGTTGTTCTTGTTGTTCTTGTTGTTCTTGTTGTTCTTGTTGTTCTTGTTGCTCTTGTTGTTCTTGTTGTTCTTGTTGTTCTTGTTGTTCTTGTTGTTCTTGTTGTTCTTGTTGTTCTTGTTGTACTTGTTGTTCTTGTTGTTCTTGTTGTTCTTGTTGTTCTTGTTGTTCTTGTTGTTCTTGTTGTTCTTGTTGTTCTTGTTGTTCTTGTTGTTCTTGTTGTTCTTGTCGCTCTTGTTGTTCTTGTTGTTCTTGTTGTTCTTGTTGTTCTTGTTGTTCTTGTTGTTCTTGTTGTTCTTGTTGTACTTGTTGTTGTTGTTCTTGTTGTTCTTGCTGTTCTTGTTGTAGTTGTAGTTGTTGTCCTTGTTGTTGTCGTAGTTCTTGTTGTTCTTGTTGTTCTTGTTGTTCTTGTTGTTCTTGTTGTTCTGGTTGTTGATGTTCTTGTTGTTCATGTTGTTGTTGTTCTTGTTGTTCTTGATGTTCTTGTTGTTCTTGTTGTCGTTGTTGTTCTTGTTGTTCTTGTTGCTCTTGTTGCTCTTGTTGCTCTTGTTGCTCTTGTTGCTCTTGTTGCTGTTGTTGTTCTTGTTGTTCTGGTTGTTGATGTTCTTGTTGTTCATGTTGTTGTTGTTCTTTTTGTTCTTGTTGATGTTGTTGTTGTTCTGGTTGTTGATGCTCTTGTTGTTCATGTTGTTGTTGTTCTTGATGTTCTTGTTGTTCTTGTTCTTCTTGTTGTTCTCGTTGTTCTCGTTGTTCTCGTTGTTCTCGTTGTTCTCGTTGTTCTCGTTCTTCTTGTTGTTCCTGTTGTTCTTGTTGTTGTTGTTGTTCTTGTTGTTCTTGTTGTTCTTGTTGTTCTTGTTGTTATTGTTGATCTTGTTGTTCTTGTTGTTCTTGTTGTTCTTGTTGTTCTTCTTGCTGTTCTGGTTGTTCTTGTTGTTCTCGTTGTTCTCGTTGTTCTCGTTGTTC
>NW_027476100.1:175000-207500 GCF_051020955.1 Megalopta genalis
TCTCGTTGTTCTTGTTGTTCTTGCTGTTCTTGTTCTTGTTGTTCTTGTTGTTCTTGTTGTTCTTGTTGTTCTCGTTGTCCTTGTTGTTCTTGTTGTTCTTGTTGCTCTTGTTGTTCTCGTTGTTCTCGTCGTTCTCGTCGTTCTCGTCGTTCTCGTCGTTCTCGTCGTTCTCGTTGTTCTCGTTGTTCTCGTTGTTCTCGTTGTTCTGGTTGTTCTTGTTGTTCTTGTTGTTCTTGTTGTTCTTGTTGTTCTTGTTGTTCTTGTTGTTCTTGTTGTTCTTGTTGTTCTTGTTGTTCTTGTTGTTCTTGTTGCTCTTGTTGTTCTTGTTGTTCTTGTTGTTCTTGTTGTTCTTGTTGTTCTTGTTGTTCTTGTTGTTCTTGTTGTTCTTGTTGTTCTTGTTGTTCTTGTTGTTCTTGTTGTTCTTGTTGTTCTTGTTGTTCTTGTTGTTCTTGTTGTTCTTGTTGTTCTTGTCGCTCTTGTTGTTCTTGTTGTTCTTGTTGTTCTTGTTGTTCTTCTTGTTCTTGTTGTTCTTGTTGTTCTTGTTGTTCTTGTTGTACTTGTTGTTGTTGTTCTTGTTGTTCTTGTTGTTCTTGTTGTTGTTGTTGTTCTTGCTGTTCTTGTTGTAGTTGTAGTTGTTGTCCTTGTTGTTGTCGTAGTTCTTGTTGTTCTTGTTGTTCTTGTTGTTCTTGTTGTTCTTGTTGTTCTGGTTGTTGATGTTCTTGTTGTTCATGTTGTTGTTGTTCTTGTTGTTCTTGATGTTCTTGTTGTTCTTGTTGTCGTTGTTGTTCTTGTTGTTCTTGTTGCTCTTGTTGCTCTTGTTGCTCTTGTTGCTCTTGTTGCTCTTGTTGCTCTTGTTGCTGTTGTTGTTCTTGTTGTTCTGGTTGTTGATGTTCTTGTTGTTCATGTTGTTGTTGTTCTTTTTGTTCTTGTTGATGTTGTTGTTGTTCTGGTTGTTGATGCTCTTGTTGTTCATGTTGTTGTTGTTCTTGATGTTCTTGTTGTTCTTGTTCTTCTTGTTGTTCTCGTTGTTCTCGTTGTTCTCGTTGTTCTCGTTCTTCTTGTTGTTCCTGTTGTTCTTGTTGTTGTTGTTGTTCTTGTTGTTCTTGTTGTTCTTGTTGTTCTTGTTGTTATTGTTGATCTTGTTGTTCTTGTTGTTCTTGTTGTTCTTGTTGTTCTTCTTGCTGTTCTGGTTGTTCTTGTTGTTCTCGTTGTTCTCGTTGTTCTCGTTGTTCTCGTTGTTCTCGTTGTTCTCGTTGTTCTCGTTGTTCTCGTTGTTCTTGTTGTTCTTGTTGTTCTTGTTGTTCTTGTTGTTCTTGTTGTTCTTCTTGTTCTTGTTATTCTTTTTGTCCTTGTTGTTCTTGCTGTTGTTGTTCCCAATGTTCTTGTTGTTGTTGTTCTTGTTGTTGTTGTTGTTATTCTTGTTCTTGCTGTTCATGTTGTTGTGGTTCTGGTAGATGTTGTTGTTCTTGTTCTTGTTGTTCTTGTTGCTCTTGTTGTTCTTGTTGTTCTTGTTGTTCTTGCTGTTCTTGCTGTTGTTGTTCCTGTTGTTCTTGTTGTTGTTGTTGTTGTTGTTCTTGCTGTTCTTGTTCTTGTTGCTCTTGTTGTTCTTGTTGTTCTTGTTGTTCTTGTTGTTCTTGTTGTTCTTGTTGTTCTTGTTGTTCTTGTTGTTCTTGTTGTTCTTGTTGTTCTTGTTGTTCTTGTTGTTCTTGTTGTTCTTGTTGTTCTTGTTGTTCTTGTTGTTCTTGTTGTTCTTGTCGTTCTTGTTGTTGTTGTTGTTCTTGTTGTTGTTCGTGTTGTTCTTGTTGTTGTTCTTGTTTTTGTTGTTCTTGTTGTTGTTGTTGTTCTTCCTGTTCTTGTTCTTGTTGTTCTTGTTGTTCTCGTTGTTCTCGTTGTTCTCGTTGTTCTTGTTGTTCTTGTTGTTCTTGTTGTTCTTGTTGTTCTCGTTGTTCTTGTTGTTCTTGTTGTTCTTGTTGTTCTTGTTGTTCTTGTTGTTCTTGTTGTTCTTGTTGTTCTTGTTGTTCTTGTTGTTCTTGTTGTTCTTGTTGTTCTTGTCGTTCTTGTTGTTCTTTTTGTTCTTGTTGTTCTTCTTGTTCTTGTTGTTCTTGTTGTTCTTGTTGTTCTTGTTGTTCTTGTTGTACTTGTTGTTGTTGTTCTTGTTGTTCTTGTTGTTCTTGTTGTTGTTGTTGTTCTTGCTGTTCTTGTTGTAGTTGTAGTTGTTGTCCTTGTTGTTGTCGTAGTTCTTGTTGTTCATGTTGTTCTTGTTGTTCTTGTTGTTCTTGTTGTTCTGGTTGTTGATGTTCTTGTTGTTCATGTTGTTGTTGTTCTTGTTGTTCTTGATGTTCTTGTTGTTCTTGTTGTCGTTGTTGTTCTTGTTGTTCTTGTTGCTCTTGTTGCTCTTGTTGCTCTTGTTGCTCTTGTTGCTCTTGTTGCTCTTGTTGTTCTTGTTGTTCTGGTTGTTGATGTTCTTGTTGTTCATGTTGTTGTTGTTCTTTTTGTTCTGGTTGATGTTGTTGTTGTTCTGGTTGTTGATGCTCTTGTTGTTCATGTTGTTGTTGTTCTTGATGTTCTTGTTGTTCTTGTTCTTCTCGTTGTTCTCGTTGTTCTCGTTGTTCTCGTTGTTCTCGTTGTTCTCGTTGTTCTTGTTGTTCTTGTTGTTCTTGTTGTTCTTGTTGTTCTTGTTGTTCTTGTTGTTCTTGTTGTTCTTGTTGTTCTTGTTGTTCTTGTTGTTCTTGTTGTTCTTGTTGTTCTTGTTGTTCTTGTTGTTCTTGTTGTTCTTGTTGTTCTTGTTGTTCTTGTTGTTCTTCTTGTTCTTGTTGTTCTTGTTGTTCTTGTTGTTCTTGTTGTTCTTGTTGTTCTTGTTGTTCTTGTTGTTCTTGTTGTTCTTGTTGTTCTTGTTGTTCTTGTTGTTCTTGTTGTTCTTGTTGTTCTTGTTGTTCTTGTTGTTCTTGTTGTTCTTGTTGTTCTTGTTGTTCTTGTTGTTCTTGTTGTTCCTGTTGTTCTTGTTGTTCTTGTTGTTCTTGTTGTCCTTGTTGTTGTTGTAGTTCTTGTTGTTCTTGTTGCTCTTGTTGTTCTTGTTGTTCTTGTTGTTCTTGTTGTTCTTGTTGTTCTTGTTGTTCTTGTTGTTCTTGTTGTTCTGGTTGTTGATGTTCTTGTTGTTCATGTTGTTGTTGTTCTTGTTGTTCTTGATGTTCTTGTTGTTCTTGTTGTCGTTGTTGTTCTTGTTGTTCTTGTTGCTCTTGTTGCTCTTGTTGCTCTTGTTGCTCTTGTTGCTCTTGTTGCTGTTGTTGTACTTGTTGTTCTGGTTGTTGATGTTCTTGTTGTTCATGTTGTTGTTGTTCTTTTTGTTCTTGTTGATGTTGTTGTTGTTGTTGTTCTGGTAGTTGATGCTCTTGTTGTTCATGTTGGTGTTGTTCTTGATGTTCTTGTTGTTCTTGTTGTTCTTGGTGTTCTTGTTGTTCTTGTTCTTCTAGTTGTTGTTGTTGTTCTTGTTGTTGTTCTCGTTGTTCTCGTTGTTCTCGTTGTTCTTGTTGTTCTTTTTGTTCTTGTTGTTCTTGTTGTCCTTGTTGTTGTTGTTGCTGTTGTTGTTCTTGTTGTTCATGTTGTTGTTGTTCTGGTTGATGTTGTTGTTCTTGTTCTTGTTGTTCTTGTTGTTCTTTTGTTCTTGTTGTTCTTGTTGTTCTTGTTGTTATTGTTGCTCTTGTTGCTCTTGTTGTTCTTGTTGTTCTTCTTGTTCTTGTTGATGTTGTTGTTGTTGTTCTGGTTGTTGATGCTCTTGTTGTTCATGTTGGTGTTGTTCTTGATGTTCTTGTTGTACTTGTTGTTCTTGTTGTTCTTGTTGTTCTTGGTGTTCTTGTTGTTCTTGTTGTTCTAGTTGTTGTTGTTGTTCTTGTTGTTGTTCTCGTTGTTCTCGTTGTTCTTGTTGTTCTTTTTGTTCTTTTTGTTCTTGTTGTTCTTGTTGTCCTTGTTGTTGTTGTTGCTGTTGTTGTTCTTGTTGTTAATGCTGTTGTTGTTCTCGTTGATGTTGTTGTTCTTGTTCTTGTTTTTCTTGTTGTTCTTGTTGTTCTTGTTGTTCTTGCTGTTGTTGTTCCTGTTATTGTAGTTGTTGTTGTTGTTGTTGTTCTTGCTGTTCTTGTTGTTGTTGTTCTTGCTGTTCTTGTTCTTGTTGCTCTTGTTGTTCTTGTTGTTCTTGTTGTTCTTGTTGTTCTTGTTGTTCTTGTTGTTCTTGTTGTTCTTGTTGTTCTTGTTGTTCTTGTTGTTCTTGTTGTTCTTGTTGTTCTTGTTGTTCTTGTTGCTCTTGTTGTTCTTGTTGTTCTTGTTGTTCTTGTTGTTCTTGTTGTTCTTGTTGTTCTTGTTGATCTTGTTGTTCTTGTTGTTCTTGTTCTTGTTGTTGTTGTTCTGGTTGTTCTTGTTGTTCTTGTTGTTCCGGTTGTTGTTGTTGTTGTTGTTGTTGTTTTTGTTTTTGTTGTTCTTGTTGTTGTTGTTGTTGTTGTTCTTGCTGTTCTTGTTCTTGTTTTTCTTGTTGTTCTTGTAGTTCTTGTTGATCTTGTTGTTCTTGTTGTTCTTGTTGCTCTTGTTGCTCTTGCTGCTCTTGTTGCTCTTGTTGCTGTTGTTGTTCTGATTGTTGATGTTCTTGTTGTTCATGTTGTTCTTGTTGCTCTTGTTGCTCTTGCTGCTCTTGTTGCTCTTGTTGCTGTTGTTGTTCTGATTGTTGATGTTCTTGTTGTTCATGTTGTTGTTGTTCTTGTTGTTCTTGTTGTTGTTGTTGTTGTTCTGGTTGTTGTTCTTGTTGTTCTTGTTGTTCTTTTGTTCTTGTTGTTCTTGTTGTTATTGTTGCTCTTGTTGCTCTTGTTGTTCTTGTTGTTCTTCATGTTCTTGTTATTCTTTTTGTCCTTGTTGTTCTTGCTGTTGTTGTTCCCGTTGTTCTTGTTGTTGTTGTTCTTGTTGTTGTTGTTGTTGTTCTTGTTCTTGTTGTTCCGGTTGTTGTTGTTGTTGTTGTTCTTGTTTTTGTTGTTCTTGTTGTTGTTGTTGTTGTTGTTCTTGCTGTTCTTGTTCTTGTTGCTCTTGTTGTTCTTGATGTTCTTCTTGTTGTTGTTGTTGTTGTCCTTGTTGTTCTTGTTGTTCTTGTTGCTCTTGTTGTTCTTGTTGTTCTTGTTGTTCTTGTTGTTCTTGTTGTTCTTGTTGTTCTTGTTGTTCTGGTTGTTCTTGTTGTTCTTGTTGTTCCGGTTGTTGTTGTTGTTGTTGTTGTTCTTGTTCTTGTTGTTCCGGTTGTTGTTGTTGTTGTTCTTGCTGTTCTTGTCCTTGTTGCTCTTGTTGTTCTTGATGTTCTTGTTGTTGTTGTTGTTGTTGTCCTTGTTGTTCTTGTTGTTCTTGTTGCTCTTGTTGTTCTTGTTGTTCTTGTTGTTCTTGTTGTTCTTGTTGTTCTTGTTGTTCTTGTTGTTCTTGTTGTTTTTGTTGTTCTTGTTGTTCTTGTTGTTCTTGTTGTTCTTGTTGTTCTTGTTGTTCTTGTTGTTCTTGTTGTTCTTGTTGTTCTTGCTGTTCTTGTTCTTGTTTTTCTTGTTGTTCTTGTAGTTCTTGTTGATCTTGTTGTTCTTGTTGTTCTTGTTGCTCTTGTTGCTCTTGCTGCTCTTGTTGCTCTTGTTGCTGTTGTTGTTCTGATTGTTGATGTTCTTGTTGTTCATGTTGTTGTTGTTCTTGTTGTTCTTGTTGTTGTTGTTGTTGTTCTGGTTGTTGTTGTTGTTGTTCTTGCTGTTCTTGTTGTTCTTGTTGTTGTTGATGTTGTTGTTGTTGTTGTTGCACTTGCTGTTCTTGTTGTTCTTGTTGTTCTTCTGGTTGTTCTTCTTCTTGTTGTTGTTGTTCTTGTTTATGTTATTCTTGTTGTTGTTGTTGTTCTTGTTGTTCCTGTTGTTGTTGTTGTTCTTGTTGTTCTTGTTGTTGTTGTTCATGTAGTTCTTCTTGTTGTTGTTCTCGCTGTTCTTGTTCTTGTTGTTCTTGTTGTCCTTGCTGTTCTTGGTGTTATTGTTGTTGTTGTCCTTGTTGTTCTTGTTGTTTTTGTTGTTCTTGTTGATCTTGTTGTTCTTGTTGTTCTTGTAGTTCTTGTTGCTCTTGTTGCTCTTGTTGCTCTTGTTGCTCTTGTTGCTCTTGTTGCTGTTGTTGTTCTTGTTGTTCTGGTTGTTGATGTTCTTGTTGTTCATGTTGTTGTTGTTCTTTTTGTTCTTGTTGATGTTGTTGTTGTTGTTGTTCTGGTTGTTGATGCTCTTGTTGTTCATGTTGGTGTTGTTCTTGATGTTCTTGTTGTTCTTGTTGTTCTTGTTGTTCTTGTTGTTCTTGGTGTTCTTGTTGTTCTTGTTGTTCTAGTTGTTGTTGTTGTTCTTGTTGTTGTTCTCGTTGTTCTCGTTGTTCTCGTTGTTCTTGTTGTTCTTTTTGTTCTTGTTGTTCTTGTTGTCCTTGTTGTTGTTGTTGCTGTTGTTGTTCTTGTTGTTAATGTTGTTGTTGTTCTTGTTGTTCTTGTTGTTCATGTTGTTCTTGTTGTTCTTGTTGTTCTTGCTGTTCTTTCTGTTCATGTTGTTCTTGTTGTTCTTGTTGTTGTTGTTGTTGTCCTTGTTGTTCTTGTTGTTCTTGTTGTTCTAGTTGTTGTTGTTGTTGTTGTTGTTGTTGTTCTTGTTATTCTCGTTGTTCTTGTTGCTCCTGTTGCTCTTGTTGCTCTTGTTGCTCTTGTTGCTCTTGTTGCTCTTGTTGCTGTTGTTGCTGTTTTTGTTCTTGTTGTTCATGTTGTTGTTGTTCTTGTTGTTCTTGTTGTTCTTGTTGTTCTTGTTGTTCTTGTTGTTCTTGTTGTTCTTGTTGTTCTTGTTGTTCTTGTTGTTGTTGTTGTTGTTCTGGTTGTTGTTGTTGTTGTTCTTGCTGTTCTTGTTGTTCTTGTTGTTGTTGATGTTGTTGTTGTTGTTGTTGCTCTTGCTGTTCTTGTTCTTCTTGTTGTTCTTCTTGTTGTTCTTCTTCTTGTTGCTGTTGTTCTTGTTTATGTTATTCTTGTTGTTGTTGTTGTTCTTGTTGTTCCTGTTGTTGTTGTTGTTCTTGTTGTTCTTGTTGTTGTTGTTCATGTAGTTCTTCTTGCTGTTGTTCTCGCTGTTCTTGTTCTTGTTGTTCTTGTTGTCCTTGCTGTTCTTGGTGTTATTGTTGTTGTTGTCCTTGTTGTTCTTGTTGTTTTTGTTGTTCTTGTTGATCTTGTTGTTCTTGTTGTTCTTGTTGTTCTTGTTGTTCTTGTTGCTCTTGTTGCTCTTGTTGCTCTTGTTGCTCTTGTTGCTCTTGTTGCTCTTGTTGCTGTTGTTGTTCTTGTTGTTCTGGTTGTTGATGTTCTTGTTGTTCATGTTGTTGTTGTTCTTTTTGTTCTTGTTGATGTTGTTGTTGTTGTTGTTCTGGTTGTTGATGCTCTTGTTGTTCATGTTGGTGTTGTTCTTGATGTTCTTGTTGTTCTTGTTGTTCTTGTTGTTCCTGTTGTTCTTGGTGTTCTTGGTGTTCTTGTTGTTCTTGTTGTTCTAGTTGTTGTTGTTGTTCTTGTTGTTGTTCTCGTTGTTCTCGTTGTTCTCGTTGTTCTCGTTGTTCTCGTTGTTCTTGTTGTTCTTTTTGTTCTTGTTGTTCTTGTTGTCCTTGTTGTTGTTGTTGCTGTTGTTGTTCTTGTTGTTAATGTTGTTGTTGTTCTGGTTGATGTTGTTGTTCTTGTTCTTGTTTTTCTTGTTGTTCTTGTTGTTCTTGTTGTTCTTGCTGTTGTTGTTCCTGTTGTTGTTGTTGTTGTTGTTGTTGTTCTTGCTGTTCTTGTTGTTGTTGTTCTTGCTGTTCTTGTTCTTGTTGCTCTTGTTGTTCTTGTTGTTCTTGTTGTTCTTGTTGTTCTTGTTGTTCTTGTTGTTCTTGTTGTTCTTGTTGTTGTTGTTGTTCTTGTTGTTGTTCGTGTTGTTCTTGTTGTTGTTCTTGTTTTTGTTGTTCTTGTTGTTGTTGTTGTTCCTCCTGTTCTTGTTCTTGTTGTTCTTGTTGTTCTTGTTGTTCTTGTTGTTCTTGTTGTTCTTGCTGTTCTTTCTGTTCATGTTGTTCTTGTTGCTCCTGTTGTTGTTGTTGTTCTTGTTGTTCTTGTTGTTGTTGTTCATGTAGTTCTTCTTGTTGTTGTTCTCGCTGTTCTTGTTCTTGTTGTCCTTGTTGTTCTTGTTGTTCTTGTTGCTCTTGTTGTTCTTGTTGTTCTTGTTGTTCTTGTTGATCTTGTTGTTCTTGTTGTTCTTGTTGTTCGTGTTGCTCTTGTTGCTCTTGTTGCTCTTGTTGCTGTTGTTGTTCTTGTTGTTCTGGTTGTTGATGTTCTTGTTGTTCATGTTGTTGTTGTTCCTTTTGTTCTTGATGTTCTTGTTGTTCTTGTTGTCGTTGTTGTTCTTGTTGTTCTTGCTGTTCTTGTTCTTGTTGCTCTTGTTGTTCTTGATGTTCTTGTTGTTCTTGTTGTTGTTGTCCTTGTTGTTCTTGTTGTTCTTGTTGCTCTTGTTGTTCTTGTTGTTCTTGTTGTTCTTGTTGTTCTTGTTGTTCTTGTTGTTCTTGTTGTTCTTGTTGTTCTTGTTGTTCTTGTTGTTCTTGTTGTTCTTGTTGTTCTTGTAGTTCTTGTTGATCTTGTTGTTCTTGTTGTTCTTGTTGCTCTTGTTGCTCTTGCTGCTCTTGTTGCTCTTGTTGCTGTTGTTGTTCTGATTGTTGATGTTCTTGTTGTTCATGTTCTTGTTGCTCATGTTGTTCTTGTTGTTCTTGTTGTTCCGGTTGTTGTTGTTGTTGTTGTTGTTGTTGTTCTTGTTTTTGTTGTTCTTGTTGTTGTTGTTGTTGTTGTTCTTGCTGTTCTTGTTCTTGTTGCTCTTGTTGTTCTTGATGTTCTTCTTGTTGTTGTTGTTGTTGTCCTTGTTGTTCTTGTTGTTCTTGTTGCTCTTGTTGTTCTTGTTGTTCTTGTTGTTCTTGTTGTTCTTGTTGTTCTTGTTGTTCTTGTTGTTCTTGTTGTTCTGGTTGTTCTTGTTGTTCTTGTTGTTCCGGTTGTTGTTGTTGTTGTTCTTGTTTTTGTTGTTCTTGTTGTTGTTGTTGTTGTTGTTCTTGCTGTTCTTGTCCTTGTTGCTCTTGTTGTTCTTGATGTTCTTGTTGTTGTTGTTGTTGTCCTTGTTGTTCTTGTTGTTCTTGTTGCTCTTGTTGTTCTTGTTGTTCTTGTTGTTCTTGTTGTTCTTGTTGTTCTTGTTGTTCTTGTTGTTCTTGTTGTTCTTGTTGTTTTTGTTGTTCTTGTTGTTCTTGTTGTTTTTGTTGTTCTTGTTGTTCTTGTTGTTCTTGTTGTTCTTGTTGTTCTTGTTGTTCTTGTTGTTCTTGCTGTTCTTGTTCTTGTTTTTCTTGTTGTTCTTGTAGTTCTTGTTGATCTTGTTGTTCTTGTTGTTCTTGTTGCTCTTGTTGCTCTTGCTGCTCTTGTTGCTCTTGTTGCTGTTGTTGTTCTGATTGTTGATGTTCTTGTTGTTCATGTTGTTGTTGTTCTTGTTGTTCTTGTTGTTGTTGTTGTTGTTCTGGTTGTTGTTGTTGTTGTTCTTGCTGTTCTTGTTGTTCTTGTCGTTGTTGATGTTGTTGTTGTTGTTGTTGCTCTTGCTGTTCTTGTTGTTCTTGTTGTTCTTCTGGTTGTTCTTCTTCTTGTTGTTGTTGTTCTTGTTTATGTTATTCTTGTTGTTGTTGTTGTTCTTGTTGTTCCTGTTGTTGTTGTTGTTCTTGTTGTTCTTGTTGTTGTTGTTCATGTAGTTCTTCTTGTTGTTGTTCTCGCTGTTCTTGTTCTTGTTGTTCTTGTTGTCCTTGCTGTTCTTGGTGTTATTGTTGTTGTTGTCCTTGTTGTTCTTGTTGTTTTTGTTGTTCTTGTTGATCTTGTTGTTCTTGTTGTTCTTGTAGTTCTTGTTGCTCTTGTTGCTCTTGTTGCTCTTGTTGCTCTTGTTGCTCTTGTTGCTCTTGTTGCTCTTGTTGCTGTTGTTGTTCTTGTTGTTCTGGTTGTTGATGTTCTTGTTGTTCATGTTGTTGTTGTCCTTGTTGTTCTTGTTGTTCTTGTTGCTCTTGTTGTTCTTGTT
The DNA here is from genome assembly GCF_051020955.1 of Megalopta genalis. NCBI lineage: Eukaryota > Metazoa > Arthropoda > Insecta > Hymenoptera > Halictidae > Megalopta > Megalopta genalis. Next base: position 185,092 of record NW_027476100.1, read on the forward strand.
GTTCTTGTTGTTCTTGTTGTTCTTGTTGTTCTTGTTGTTCTTGTTGTTCTTGTTGTTCTTGTTGTTTTTGTTGTTCTTGTTGTTCTTGTTGTTTTTGTTGTTCTTGTTGTTGTTGTTGTTCTTGTTGTTCTTGTTGTTCTTGCTGTTCTTGTTGTAGTTGTTGTTGCTGTCCTTGTTATTGTTGTAGTTCTTGTTGTTCTTGTTGTTCTTGTTGTTCTTGTTGTTCTTGTTGTTCTTGTTGTTATTGTTGATCTTGTTGTTCTTGTTGTTCTTGTTGTTCTTGTTGTTCTTCTTGCTGTTCTGGTTGTTCTTGTTGTTCTCGTTGTTCTCGTTGTTCTCGTTGTTCTCGTTGTTCTCGTTGTTCTCGTTGTTCTCGTTGTTCTCGTTGTTCTTGTTGTTCTTGTTGTTCTTGTTGTTCTTGTTGTTCTTGTTGTTCTTGTTGTTCTTGTTGTTCTTGTTGTTCTTGTTGTTGTTGTTGTTGTTCTGGTTGTTGTTGTTGTTGTTCTTGCTGTTCTTGTTGTTCTTGTTGTTGTTGTTGTTGATGTTGTTGTTGTTGTTGTTGCTCTTGCTGTTCTTGTTCTTCTTGTTGTTCTTCTTGTTGTTCTTCTTCTTGTTGCTGTTGTTCTTGTTTATGTTATTCTTGTTGTTGTTGTTGTTCTTGTTGTTCCTGTTGTTGTTGTTGTTCTTGTTGTTCTTGTTGTTGTTGTTCATGTAGTTCTTCTTGCTGTTGTTCTCGCTGTTCTTGTTCTTGTTGTTCTTGTTGTCCTTGCTGTTCTTGGTGTTATTGTTGTTGTTGTCCTTGTTGTTCTTGTTGTTTTTGTTGTTCTTGTTGATCTTGTTGTTCTTGTTGTTCTTGTTGTTCTTGTTGTTCTTGTTGCTCTTGTTGCTCTTGTTGCTCTTGTTGCTCTTGTTGCTCTTGTTGCTCTTGTTGCTGTTGTTGTTCTTGTTGTTCTGGTTGTTGATGTTCTTGTTGTTCATGTTGTTGTTGTTCTTTTTGTTCTTGTTGATGTTGTTGTTGTTGTTGTTCTGGTTGTTGATGCTCTTGTTGTTCATGTTGGTGTTGTTCTTGATGTTCTTGTTGTTCTTGTTGTTCTTGTTGTTCCTGTTGTTCTTGGTGTTCTTGGTGTTCTTGTTGTTCTTGTTGTTCTAGTTGTTGTTGTTGTTCTTGTTGTTGTTCTCGTTGTTCTCGTTGTTCTCGTTGTTCTCGTTGTTCTCGTTGTTCTTGTTGTTCTTTTTGTTCTTGTTGTTCTTGTTGTCCTTGTTGTTGTTGTTGCTGTTGTTGTTCTTGTTGTTAATGTTGTTGTTGTTCTGGTTGATGTTGTTGTTCTTGTTCTTGTTTTTCTTGTTGTTCTTGTTGTTCTTGTTGTTCTTGCTGTTGTTGTTCCTGTTGTTGTTGTTGTTGTTGTTGTTCTTGCTGTTCTTGTTGTTGTTGTTCTTGCTGTTCTTGTTCTTGTTGCTCTTGTTGTTCTTGTTGTTCTTGTTGTTCTTGTTGTTCTTGTTGTTCTTGTTGTTCTTGTTGTTCTTGTTGTTGTTGTTGTTCTTGTTGTTGTTCGTGTTGTTCTTGTTGTTGTTCTTGTTTTTGTTGTTCTTGTTGTTGTTGTTGTTCCTCCTGTTCTTGTTCTTGTTGTTCTTGTTGTTCTTGTTGTTCTTGTTGTTCTTGTTGTTCTTGTTGTTCTTGCTGTTCTTTCTGTTCATGTTGTTCTTGTTGCTCCTGTTGTTGTTGTTGTTCTTGTTGTTCTTGTTGTTGTTGTTCATGTAGTTCTTCTTGTTGTTGTTCTCGCTGTTCTTGTTCTTGTTGTCCTTGTTGTTCTTGTTGTTCTTGTTGCTCTTGTTGTTCTTGTTGTTCTTGTTGTTCTTGTTGATCTTGTTGTTCTTGTTGTTCTTGTTGTTCGTGTTGCTCTTGTTGCTCTTGTTGCTCTTGTTGCTGTTGTTGTTCTTGTTGTTCTGGTTGTTGATGTTCTTGTTGTTCATGTTGTTGTTGTTCTTTTTGTTCTTGATGTTCTTGTTGTTCTTGTTGTCGTTGTTGTTCTTGTTGTTCTTGTTGTTCTTGTTCTTGTTGTTGTTGTTCTGGTTGTTCTTGTTGTTCTTGTTGTTCCGGTTGTTGTTGTTGTTGTTGTTGTTTTTGTTTTTGTTGTTCTTGTTGTTGTTGTTGTTGTTGTTCTTGCTGTTCTTGTTCTTGTTGCTCTTGTTGTTCTTGATGTTCTTGTTGTTCTTGTTGTTGTTGTCCTTGTTGTTCTTGTTGTTCTTGTTGCTCTTGTTGTTCTTGTTGTTCTTGTTGTTCTTGTTGTTCTTGTTGTTCTTGTTGTTCTTGTTGTTCTTGTTGTTCTTGTTGTTCTTGTTGTTCTTGTTGTTCTTGTTGTTCTTGTTGTTCTTGTAGTTCTTGTTGATCTTGTTGTTCTTGTTGTTCTTGTTGCTCTTGTTGCTCTTGCTGCTCTTGTTGCTCTTGTTGCTGTTGTTGTTCTGATTGTTGATGTTCTTGTTGTTCATGTTCTTGTTGCTCATGTTGTTCTTGTTGTTCTTGTTGTTCCGGTTGTTGTTGTTGTTGTTGTTGTTCTTGTTTTTGTTGTTCTTGTTGTTGTTGTTGTTGTTGTTCTTGCTGTTCTTGTTCTTGTTGCTCTTGTTGTTCTTGATGTTCTTCTTGTTGTTGTTGTTGTTGTCCTTGTTGTTCTTGTTGTTCTTGTTGCTCTTGTTGTTCTTGTTGTTCTTGTTGTTCTTGTTGTTCTTGTTGTTCTTGTTGTTCTTGTTGTTCTGGTTGTTCTTGTTGTTCTTGTTGTTCCGGTTGTTGTTGTTGTTGTTCTTGTTTTTGTTGTTCTTGTTGTTGTTGTTGTTGTTCTTGCTGTTCTTGTCCTTGTTGCTCTTGTTGTTCTTGATGTTCTTGTTGTTGTTGTTGTTGTCCTTGTTGTTCTTGTTGTTCTTGTTGCTCTTGTTGTTCTTGTTGTTCTTGTTGTTCTTGTTGTTCTTGTTGTTCTTGTTGTTCTTGTTGTTCTTGTTGTTCTTGTTGTTTTTGTTGTTCTTGTTGTTCTTGTTGTTTTTGTTGTTCTTGTTGTTCTTGTTGTTCTTGTTGTTCTTGTTGTTCTTGTTGTTCTTGTTGTTCTTGCTGTTCTTGTTCTTGTTTTTCTTGTTGTTCTTGTAGTTCTTGTTGATCTTGTTGTTCTTGTTGTTCTTGTTGCTCTTGTTGCTCTTGCTGCTCTTGTTGCTCTTGTTGCTGTTGTTGTTCTGATTGTTGATGTTCTTGTTGTTCATGTTGTTGTTGTTCTTGTTGTTCTTGTTGTTGTTGTTGTTGTTCTGGTTGTTGTTGTTGTTGTTCTTGCTGTTCTTGTTGTTCTTGTCGTTGTTGATGTTGTTGTTGTTGTTGTTGCTCTTGCTGTTCTTGTTGTTCTTGTTGTTCTTCTGGTTGTTCTTCTTCTTGTTGTTGTTGTTCTTGTTTATGTTATTCTTGTTGTTGTTGTTGTTCTTGTTGTTCCTGTTGTTGTTGTTGTTCTTGTTGTTCTTGTTGTTGTTGTTCATGTAGTTCTTCTTGTTGTTGTTCTCGCTGTTCTTGTTCTTGTTGTTCTTGTTGTCCTTGCTGTTCTTGGTGTTATTGTTGTTGTTGTCCTTGTTGTTCTTGTTGTTTTTGTTGTTCTGGTTGATATTGTTGTTCTTGTTGTTCTTGTTGTTCTTGTTGCTCTTGTTGCTCTTGTTGCTCTTGTTGCTCTTGTTGCTCTTGTTGCTGTTGTTGTTGTTGTTGTTCTTGTTGTTGATGTTCTTGTTGTTCATGTTGTTGTTGTCCTTGTTGTTCTTGTTGTTCTTGTTGCTCTTGTTGTTCTTGTTGTTCTTGTTGTTCTTGTTGTTCTTGTTGTTCTTGTTGTTCTTGTTGTTCTTGTTGTTCTTGTTGTTTTTGTTGTTCTTGTTGTTCTTGTTGTTTTTGTTGTTCTTGTTGTTGTTGTTGTTCTTGTTGTTCTTGTTGTTCTTGCTGTTCTTGTTGTAGTTGTTGTTGCTGTCCTTGTTATTGTTGTAGTTCTTGTTGTTCTTGTTGTTCTTGTTGTTCTTGTTGTTCTTGTTGTTATTGTTGATCTTGTTGTTCTTGTTGTTCTTGTTGTTCTTGTTGTTCTTGTTGTTCTTGTTGTTCTTCTTGCTGTTCTGGTTGTTCTTGTTGTTCTCGTTGTTCTCGTTGTTCTCGTTGTTCTCGTTGTTCTCGTTGTTCTCGTTGTTCTCGTTGTTCTTGTTGTTCTTGTTGTTCTTGTTGTTCTTGTTGTTCTTGTTGTTCTTCTTGTTCTTGTTATTCTTTTTGTCCTTGTTGTTCTTGCTGTTGTTGTTCCCAATGTTCTTGTTGTTGTTGTTCTTGTTGTTGTTGTTGTTCTTGTTCTTGCTGTTCATGTTGTTGTGGTTCTGGTAGATGTTGTTGTTCTTGTTCTTGTTGTTCTTGTTGCTCTTGTTGTTCTTGTTGTTCTTGTTGTTCTTGCTGTTCTTGCTGTTGTTGTTCCTGTTGTTCTTGTTGTTGTTGTTGTTGTTGTTCTTGCTGTTCTTGTTCTTGTTGCTCTTGTTGTTCTTGTTGTTCTTGTTGTTCTTGTTGTTCTTGTTGTTCTTGTTGTTCTTGTTGTTCTTGTTGTTCTTGTTGTTCTTGTTGTTCTTGTTGTTCTTGTTGTTCTTGTTGTTCTTGTTGTTCTTGTTGTTCTTGTTGTTCTTGTTGTTCTTGTTGTTCTTGTTGTTCTTGTTGTTCTTGTTGTTCTTGTCGTTCTTGTTGTTGTTGTTGTTCTTGTTGTTGTTCGTGTTGTTCTTGTTGTTGTTCTTGTTTTTGTTGTTCTTGTTGTTGTTGTTGTTCTTCCTGTTCTTGTTCTTGTTGTTCTTGTTGTTCTTGTTGTTCTCGTTGTTCTCGTTGTTCTCGTTGTTCTCGTTGTTCTTGTTGTTCTTGCTGTTCTTGTTCTTCTTGTTCTTGTTGTTCTTGTTGTTCTTGTTGTTCTCGTTGTTCTTGTTGTTCTTGTTGTTCTTGTTGCTCTTGTTGTTCTTGTTGTTCTCGTTGTTCTCGTTGTTCTCGTCGTTCTCGTCGTTCTCGTCGTTCTCGTCGTTCTCGTCGTTCTCGTCGTTCTCGTTGTTCTCGTTGTTCTCGTTGTTCTCGTTGTTCTCGTTGTTCTGGTTGTTCTTGTTGTTCTTGTTGTTCTTGTTGTTCTTGTTGTTCTTGTTGTTCTTGTTGTTCTTGTTGCTCTTGTTGTTCTTGTTGCTCTTGTTGTTCTTGTTGTTCTTGTTGTTCTTGTTGTTCTTGTTGTTCTTGTTGTTCTTGTTGTTCTTGTTGTTCTTGTTGTTCTTGTTGTTCTTGTTGTTCTCGTTGTTCTCGTTGTTCTCGTTGTTCTCGTTGTTCTCGTTGTTCTCGTTGTTCTCGTTGTTCTCGTTGTTCTTGTTGTTCTTGTTGTTCTTGTTGTTCTTGTTGTTCTTGCTGTTCTTGCTGTTGTTGTTCCTGTTGTTCTTGTTGTTGTTGTTGTTGTTGTTCTTGCTGTTCTTGTTCTTGTTGCTCTTGTTGTTCTTGTTGTTCTTGTTGTTCTTGTTGTTCTTGTTGTTCTTGTTGTTCTTGTTGTTCTTGTTGTTCTTGTTGTTCTTGTTGTTCTTGTTGTTCTTGTTGTTCTTGTTGTTCTTGTTGTTCTTGTTGTTCTTGTTGTTCTTGTTGTTCTTGTTGTTCTTGTTGTTCTTGTTGTTCTTGTTGTTCTTGTTGTTCTTGTTGTTCTTGTTGTTCTTGTTGTTCTTGTCGTTCTTGTTGTTGTTGTTGTTCTTGTTGTTGTTCGTGTTGTTCTTGTTGTTGTTCTTGTTTTTGTTGTTCTTGTTGTTGTTGTTGTTCTTCCTGTTCTTGTTCTTGTTGTTCTTGTTGTTCTTGTTGTTCTCGTTGTTCTCGTTGTTCTCGTTGTTCTCGTTGTTCTTGTTGTTCTTGCTGTTCTTGTTCTTGTTGTTCTTGTTGTTCTTGTTGTTCTTGTTGTTCTCGTTGTTCTTGTTGTTCTTGTTGTTCTTGTTGCTCTTGTTGTTCTCGTTGTTCTCGTCGTTCTCGTCGTTCTCGTCGTTCTCGTCGTTCTCGTCGTTCTCGTCGTTCTCGTTGTTCTCGTTGTTCTCGTTGTTCTCGTTGTTCTCGTTGTTCTGGTTGTTCTTGTTGTTCTTGTTGTTCTTGTTGTTCTTGTTGTTCTTGTTGTTCTTGTTGTTCTTGTTGTTCTTGTTGTTCTTGTTGCTCTTGTTGTTCTTGTTGTTCTTGTTGTTCTTGTTGTTCTTGTTGTTCTTGTTGTTCTTGTTGTTCTTGTTGTTCTTGTTGTTCTTGTTGTTCTTGTTGTTCTTGTTGTTCTTGTTGTTCTTGTTGTTCTTGTTGTTCTTGTTGTTCTTGTTGTTCTTGTTGTTCTTGTTGTTCTTGTTGTTCTTGTTGTTCTTGTTGTTCTTGTCGCTCTTGTTGTTCTTGTTGTTCTTGTTGTTCTTCTTGTTCTTGTTGTTCTTGTTGTTCTTGTTGTTCTTGTTGTTCTTGTTGTTCTTGTTGTACTTGTTGTTGTTGTTCTTGTTGTTCTTGTTGTTCTTGTTGTTGTTGTTGTTCTTGCTGTTCTTGTTGTAGTTGTAGTTGTTGTCCTTGTTGTTGTCGTAGTTCTTGTTGTTCTTGTTGTTCTTGTTGTTCTTGTTGTTCTTGTTGTTCTGGTTGTTGATGTTCTTGTTGTTCATGTTGTTGTTGTTCTTGTTGTTCTTGATGTTCTTGTTGTTCTTGTTGTCGTTGTTGTTCTTGTTGTTCTTGTTGCTCTTGTTGCTCTTGTTGCTCTTGTTGCTCTTGTTGCTCTTGTTGCTCTTGTTGCTGTTGTTGTTCTTGTTGTTCTGGTTGTTGATGTTCTTGTTGTTCATGTTGTTGTTGTTCTTTTTGTTCTTGTTGATGTTGTTGTTGTTCTGGTTGTTGATGCTCTTGTTGTTCATGTTGTTGTTGTTCTTGATGTTCTTGTTGTTCTTGTTCTTCTTGTTGTTCTCGTTGTTCTCGTTGTTCTCGTTGTTCTCGTTGTTCTCGTTGTTCTCGTTCTTCTTGTTGTTCCTGTTGTTCTTGTTGTTGTTGTTGTTCTTGTTGTTCTTGTTGTTCTTGTTGTTCTTGTTGTTATTGTTGATCTTGTTGTTCTTGTTGTTCTTGTTGTTCTTGTTGTTCTTCTTGCTGTTCTGGTTGTTCTTGTTGTTCTCGTTGTTCTCGTTGTTCTCGTTGTTCTCGTTGTTCTCGTTGTTCTCGTTGTTCTCGTTGTTCTCGTTGTTCTCGTTGTTCTTGTTGTTCTTGTTGTTCTTGTTGTTCTTGTTGTTCTTGTTGTTCTTCTTGTTCTTGTTATTCTTTTTGTCCTTGTTGTTCTTGCTGTTGTTGTTCCCAATGTTCTTGTTGTTGTTGTTCTTGTTGTTGTTGTTGTTATTCTTGTTCTTGCTGTTCATGTTGTTGTGGTTCTGGTAGATGTTGTTGTTCTTGTTCTTGTTGTTCTTGTTGCTCTTGTTGTTCTTGTTGTTCTTGTTGTTCTTGCTGTTCTTGCTGTTGTTGTTCCTGTTGTTCTTGTTGTTGTTGTTGTTGTTGTTCTTGCTGTTCTTGTTCTTGTTGCTCTTGTTGTTCTTGTTGTTCTTGTTGTTCTTGTTGTTCCTGTTGTTCTTGTTGTTCTTGTTGTTCTTGTTGTTCTTGTTGTTCTTGTTGTTCTTGTTGTTCTTGTTGTTCTTGTTGTTCTTGTTGTTCTTGTTGTTCTTGTTGTTCTTGTTGTTCTTGTTGTTCTTGTTGTTCTTGTCGTTCTTGTTGTTGTTGTTGTTCTTGTTGTTGTTCGTGTTGTTCTTGTTGTTGTTCTTGTTTTTGTTGTTCTTGTTGTTGTTGTTGTTCTTCCTGTTCTTGTTCTTGTTGTTCTTGTTGTTCTCGTTGTTCTCGTTGTTCTCGTTGTTCTTGTTGTTCTTGTTGTTCTTGTTGTTCTTGTTGTTCTCGTTGTTCTTGTTGTTCTTGTTGTTCTTGTTGCTCTTGTTGTTCTTGTTGTTCTCGTTGTTCTCGTTGTTCTCGTCGTTCTCGTCGTTCTCGTCGTTCTCGTCGTTCTCGTCGTTCTCGTCGTTCTCGTTGTTCTCGTTGTTCTCGTTGTTCTCGTTGTTCTCGTTGTTCTGGTTGTTCTTGTTGTTCTTGTTGTTCTTGTTGTTCTTGTTGTTCTTGTTGTTCTTGTTGTTCTTGTTGCTCTTGTTGTTCTTGTTGTTCTTGTTGTTCTTGTTGTTCTTGTTGTTCTTGTTGTTCTTGTTGTTCTTGTTGTTCTTGTTGTTCTTGTTGTTCTTGTTGTTCTTGTTGTTCTTGTTGTTCTTGTTGTTCTTGTTGTTCTTGTTGTTCTTGTTGTTCTTGTTGTTCTTGTCGTTCTTGTTGTTCTTTTTGTTCTTGTTGTTCTTCTTGTTCTTGTTGTTCTTGTTGTTCTTGTTGTTCTTGTTGTTCTTGTTGTACTTGTTGTTGTTGTTCTTGTTGTTCTTGTTGTTCTTGTTGTTGTTGTTGTTCTTGCTGTTCTTGTTGTAGTTGTAGTTGTTGTCCTTGTTGTTGTTGTAGTTCTTGTTGTTCATGTTGTTCTTGTTGTTCTTGTTGTTCTTGTTGTTCTGGTTGTTGATGTTCTTGTTGTTCATGTTGTTGTTGTTCTTGTTGTTCTTGATGTTCTTGTTGTTCTTGTTGTCGTTGTTGTTCTTGTTGTTCTTGTTGCTCTTGTTGCTCTTGTTGCTCTTGTTGCTCTTGTTGCTCTTGTTGCTCTTGTTGTTCTTGTTGTTCTGGTTGTTGATGTTCTTGTTGTTCATGTTGTTGTTGTTCTTTTTGTTCTTGTTGATGTTGTTGTTGTTCTGGTTGTTGATGCTCTTGTTGTTCATGTTGTTGTTGTTCTTGATGTTCTTGTTGTTCTTGTTCTTCTTGTTGTTCTCGTTGTTCTCGTTGTTCTCGTTGTTCTCGTTGTTCTCGTTGTTCTTGTTGTTCTTGTTGTTCTTGTTGTTCTTGTTGTTCTTGTTGTTCTTGTTGTTCTTGTTGTTCTTGTTGTTCTTGTTGTTCTTGTTGTTCTTGTTGTTCTTGTTGTTCTTGTTGTTCTTGTTGTTCTTCTTGTTCTTGTTGTTCTTGTTGTTCTTGTTGTTCTTGTTGTTCTTGTTGTTCTTGTTGTTCTTGTTGTTCTTGTTGTTCTTGTTGTTCTTGTTGTTCTTGTTGTTCTTGTTGTTCTTGTTGTTCTTGTTGTTCTTGTTGTTCTTGTTGTTCTTGTTGTTCTTGTTGTTCTTGTTGTTCCTGTTGTTCTTGTTGTTCCTGTTGTTCTTGTTGTTCTTGTTGTTCTTGTTGTCCTTGTTGTTGTTGTAGTTCTTGTTGTTCTTGTTGCTCTTGTTGTTCTTGTTGTTCTTGTTGTTCTTGTTGTTCTTGTTGTTCTTGTTGTTCTTGTTGTTCTTGTTGTTCTTGTTGTTCTGGTTGTTGATGTTCTTGTTGTTCATGTTGTTGTTGTTCTTGTTGTTCTTGATGTTCTTGTTGTTCTTGTTGTCGTTGTTGTTCTTGTTGTTCTTGTTGCTCTTGTTGCTCTTGTTGCTCTTGTTGCTCTTGTTGCTCTTGTTGCTGTTGTTGTACTTGTTGTTCTGGTTGTTGATGTTCTTGTTGTTCATGTTGTTGTTGTTCTTTTTGTTCTTGTTGATGTTGTTGTTGTTGTTGTTCTGGTAGTTGATGCTCTTGTTGTTCATGTTGGTGTTGTTCTTGATGTTCTTGTTGTTCTTGTTGTTCTTGGTGTTCTTGTTGTTCTTGTTCTTCTAGTTGTTGTTGTTGTTCTTGTTGTTGTTCTCGTTGTTCTCGTTGTTCTCGTTGTTCTTGTTGTTCTTTTTGTTCTTGTTGTTCTTGTTGTCCTTGTTGTTGTTGTTGCTGTTGTTGTTCTTGTTGTTCATGTTGTTGTTGTTCTGGTTGATGTTGTTGTTCTTGTTCTTGTTGTTCTTGTTGTTCTTTTGTTCTTGTTGTTCTTGTTGTTCTTGTTGTTATTGTTGCTCTTGTTGCTCTTGTTGTTCTTGTTGTTCTTCTTGTTCTTGTTGATGTTGTTGTTGTTGTTCTGGTTGTTGATGCTCTTGTTGTTCATGTTGGTGTTGTTCTTGATGTTCTTGTTGTACTTGTTGTTCTTGTTGTTCTTGTTGTTCTTGGTGTTCTTGTTGTTCTTGTTGTTCTAGTTGTTGTTGTTGTTCTTGTTGTTGTTCTCGTTGTTCTCGTTGTTCTTGTTGTTCTTTTTGTTCTTTTTGTTCTTGTTGTTCTTGTTGTCCTTGTTGTTGTTGTTGCTGTTGTTGTTCTTGTTGTTAATGCTGTTGTTGTTCTCGTTGATGTTGTTGTTCTTGTTCTTGTTTTTCTTGTTGTTCTTGTTGTTCTTGTTGTTCTTGCTGTTGTTGTTCCTGTTATTGTAGTTGTTGTTGTTGTTGTTGTTCTTGCTGTTCTTGTTGTTGTTGTTCTTGCTGTTCTTGTTCTTGTTGCTCTTGTTGTTCTTGTTGTTCTTGTTGTTCTTGTTGTTCTTGTTGTTCTTGTTGTTCTTGTTGTTCTTGTTGTTCTTGTTGTTCTTGTTGTTCTTGTTGTTCTTGTTGTTCTTGTTGTTCTTGTTGCTCTTGTTGTTCTTGTTGTTCTTGTTGTTCTTGTTGTTCTTGTTGTTCTTGTTGATCTTGTTGTTCTTGTTGTTCTTGTTCTTGTTGTTGTTGTTCTGGTTGTTCTTGTTGTTCTTGTTGTTCCGGTTGTTGTTGTTGTTGTTGTTGTTTTTGTTTTTGTTGTTCTTGTTGTTGTTGTTGTTGTTGTTCTTGCTGTTCTTGTTCTTGTTTTTCTTGTTGTTCTTGTAGTTCTTGTTGATCTTGTTGTTCTTGTTGTTCTTGTTGCTCTTGTTGCTCTTGCTGCTCTTGTTGCTCTTGTTGCTGTTGTTGTTCTGATTGTTGATGTTCTTGTTGTTCATGTTGTTCTTGTTGCTCTTGTTGCTCTTGCTGCTCTTGTTGCTCTTGTTGCTGTTGTTGTTCTGATTGTTGATGTTCTTGTTGTTCATGTTGTTGTTGTTCTTGTTGTTCTTGTTGTTGTTGTTGTTGTTCTGGTTGTTGTTCTTGTTGTTCTTGTTGTTCTTTTGTTCTTGTTGTTCTTGTTGTTATTGTTGCTCTTGTTGGTCTTGTTGTTCTTGTTGTTCTTCATGTTCTTGTTATTCTTTTTGTCCTTGTTGTTCTTGCTGTTGTTGTTCCCGTTGTTCTTGTTGTTGTTGTTCTTGTTGTTGTTGTTGTTGTTCTTGTTCTTGTTGTTCCGGTTGTTGTTGTTGTTGTTCTTGTTTTTGTTGTTCTTGTTGTTGTTGTTGTTGTTGTTGTTCTTGCTGTTCTTGTTCTTGTTGCTCTTGTTGTTCTTGATGTTCTTCTTGTTGTTGTTGTTGTTGTCCTTGTTGTTCTTGTTGTTCTTGTTGCTCTTGTTGTTCTTGTTGTTCTTGTTGTTCTTGTTGTTCTTGTTGTTCTTGTTGTTCTTGTTGTTCTGGTTGTTCTTGTTGTTCTTGTTGTTCCGGTTGTTGTTGTTGTTGTTGTTGTTCTTGTTCTTGTTGTTCCGGTTGTTGTTGTTGTTGTTCTTGCTGTTCTTGTCCTTGTTGCTCTTGTTGTTCTTGATGTTCTTGTTGTTGTTGTTGCTGTTGTCCTTGTTGTTCTTGTTGTTCTTGTTGCTCTTGTTGTTCTTGTTGTTCTTGTTGTTCTTGTTGTTCTTGTTGTTCTTGTTGTTCTTGTTGTTCTTGTTGTTTTTGTTGTTCTTGTTGTTCTTGTTGTTCTTGTTGTTCTTGTTGTTCTTGTTGTTCTTGTTGTTCTTGTTGTTCTTGTTGTTCTTGCTGTTCTTGTTCTTGTTTTTCTTGTTGTTCTTGTAGTTCTTGTTGATCTTGTTGTTCTTGTTGTTCTTGTTGCTCTTGTTGCTCTTGCTGCTCTTGTTGCTCTTGTTGCTGTTGTTGTTCTGATTGTTGATGTTCTTGTTGTTCATGTTGTTGTTGTTCTTGTTGTTCTTGTTGTTGTTGTTGTTGTTCTGGTTGTTGTTGTTGTTGTTCTTGCTGTTCTTGTTGTTCTTGTTGTTGTTGATGTTGTTGTTGTTGTTGTTGCACTTGCTGTTCTTGTTGTTCTTGTTGTTCTTCTGGTTGTTCTTCTTCTTGTTGTTGTTGTTCTTGTTTATGTTATTCTTGTTGTTGTTGTTGTTCTTGTTGTTCCTGTTGTTGTTGTTGTTCTTGTTGTTCTTGTTGTTGTTGTTCATGTAGTTCTTCTTGTTGTTGTTCTCGCTGTTCTTGTTCTTGTTGTTCTTGTTGTCCTTGCTGTTCTTGGTGTTATTGTTGTTGTTGTCCTTGTTGTTCTTGTTGTTTTTGTTGTTCTTGTTGATCTTGTTGTTCTTGTTGTTCTTGTAGTTCTTGTTGCTCTTGTTGCTCTTGTTGCTCTTGTTGCTCTTGTTGCTCTTGTTGCTGTTGTTGTTCTTGTTGTTCTGGTTGTTGATGTTCTTGTTGTTCATGTTGTTGTTGTTCTTTTTGTTCTTGTTGATGTTGTTGTTGTTGTTGTTCTGGTTGTTGATGCTCTTGTTGTTCATGTTGGTGTTGTTCTTGATGTTCTTGTTGTTCTTGTTGTTCTTGTTGTTCTTGTTGTTCTTGGTGTTCTTGTTGTTCTTGTTGTTCTAGTTGTTGTTGTTGTTCTTGTTGTTGTTCTCGTTGTTCTCGTTGTTCTCGTTGTTCTTGTTGTTCTTTTTGTTCTTGTCGTTCTTGTTGTCCTTGTTGTTGTTGTTGCTGTTGTTGTTCTTGTTGTTAATGTTGTTGTTGTTCTTGTTGTTCTTGTTGTTCATGTTGTTCTTGTTGTTCTTGTTGTTCTTGCTGTTCTTTCTGTTCATGTTGTTCTTGTTGTTCTTGTTGTTGTTGTTGTTGTCCTTGTTGTTCTTGTTGTTCTTGTTGTTCTAGTTGTTGTTGTTGTTGTTGTTGTTGTTGGTGTTGTTCTTGTTATTCTCGTTGTTCTTGTTGCTCCTGTTGCTCTTGTTGCTCTTGTTGCTCTTGTTGCTCTTGTTGCTGTTGTTGCTGTTTTTGTTCTTGTTGTTCATGTTGTTGTTGTTCTTGTTGTTCTTGTTGTTCTTGTTGTTCTTGTTGTTCTTGTTGTTCTTGTTGTTCTTGTTGTTCTTGTTGTTCTTGTTGTTCTTGTTGTTGTTGTTGTTGTTCTGGTTGTTGTTGTTGTTGTTCTTGCTGTTCTTGTTGTTCTTGTTGTTGTTGATGTTGTTGTTGTTGTTGTTGCTCTTGCTGTTCTTGTTCTTCTTGTTGTTCTTCTTGTTGTTCTTCTTCTTGTTGCTGTTGTTCTTGTTTATGTTATTCTTGTTGTTGTTGTTGTTCTTGTTGTTCCTGTTGTTGTTGTTGTTCTTGTTGTTCTTGTTGTTGTTGTTCATGTAGTTCTTCTTGCTGTTGTTCTCGCTGTTCTTGTTCTTGTTGTTCTTGTTGTCCTTGCTGTTCTTGGTGTTATTGTTGTTGTTGTCCTTGTTGTTCTTGTTGTTTTTGTTGTTCTTGTTGATCTTGTTGTTCTTGTTGTTCTTGTTGTTCTTGTTGTTCTTGTTGCTCTTGTTGCTCTTGTTGCTCTTGTTGCTCTTGTTGCTCTTGTTGCTCTTGTTGCTGTTGTTGTTCTTGTTGTTCTGGTTGTTGATGTTCTTGTTGTTCATGTTGTTGTTGTTCTTTTTGTTCTTGTTGATGTTGTTGTTGTTGTTGTTCTGGTTGTTGATGCTCTTGTTGTTCATGTTGGTGTTGTTCTTGATGTTCTTGTTGTTCTTGTTGTTCTTGTTGTTCCTGTTGTTCTTGGTGTTCTTGTTCTTGTTGCTCTTGTTGTTCTTGTTGTTCTTGTTGTTCTTGTTGTTCTTGTTGTTCTTGTTGTTCTTGTTGTTCTTGTTGTTCTTGTTGTTGTTGTTGTTCTTGTTGTTGTTCGTGTTGTTCTTGTTGTTGTTCTTGTTTTTGTTGTTCTTGTTGTTGTTGTTGTTCCTCCTGTTCTTGTTCTTGTTGTTCTTGTTGTTCTTGTTGTTCTTGTTGTTCTTGTTGTTCTTGTTGTTCTTGTTGTTCTTGCTGTTCTTTCTGTTCATGTTGTTCTTGTTGCTCCTGTTGTTGTTGTTGTTCTTGTTGTTCTTGTTGTTGTTGTTCATGTAGTTCTTCTTGTTGTTGTTCTCGCTGTTCTTGTTCTTGTTGTCCTTGTTGTTCTTGTTGTTCTTGTTGCTCTTGTTGTTCTTGTTGTTCTTGTTGTTCTTGTTGATCTTGTTGTTCTTGTTGTTCTTGTTGTTCGTGTTGCTCTTGTTGCTCTTGTTGCTCTTGTTGCTGTTGTTGTTCTTGTTGTTCTGGTTGTTGATGTTCTTGTTGTTCATGTTGTTGTTGTTCTTTTTGTTCTTGATGTTCTTGTTGTTCTTGTTGTCGTTGTTGTTCTTGTTGTTCTTGTTGTTCTTGTTCTTGTTGTTGTTGTTCTGGTTGTTCTTGTTGTTCTTGTTGTTCCGGTTGTTGTTGTTGTTGTTGTTGTTTTTGTTTTTGTTGTTCTTGTTGTTGTTGTTGTTGTTGTTCTTGCTGTTCTTGTTCTTGTTGCTCTTGTTGTTCTTGATGTTCTTGTTGTTCTTGTTGTTGTTGTCCTTGTTGTTCTTGTTGTTCTTGTTGCTCTTGTTGTTCTTGTTGTTCTTGTTGTTCTTGTTGTTTTTGTTGTTCTTGTTGTTGTTGTTGTTGTTCTTGCTGTTCTTGTTCTTGTTGTTCTTGTTGTTCTTGTAGTTCTTGTTGATCTTGTTGTTCTTGTTGTTCTTGTTGCTCTTGTTGCTCTTGCTGCTCTTGTTGCTCTTGTTGCTGTTGTTGTTCTGATTGTTGATGTTCTTGTTGTTCATGTTCTTGTTGCTCATGTTGTTCTTGTTGTTCTTGTTGTTCCGGTTGTTGTTGTTGTTGTTGTTGTTGTTGTTCTTGTTTTTGTTGTTCTTGTTGTTGTTGTTGTTGTTGTTGTTCTTGCTGTTCTTGTTCTTGTTGCTCTTGTTGTTCTTGATGTTCTTCTTGTTGTTGTTGTTGTTGTCCTTGTTGTTCTTGTTGTTCTTGTTGCTCTTGTTGTTCTTGTTGTTCTTGTTGTTCTTGTTGTTCTTGTTGTTCTTGTTGTTCTGGTTGTTCTGGTTGTTCTTGTTGTTCCGGTTGTTGTTGTTGTTGTTCTTGTTTTTGTTGTTCTTGTTGTTGTTGTTGTTGTTGTTCTTGCTGTTCTTGTCCTTGTTGCTCTTGTTGTTCTTGATGTTCTTGTTGTTGTTGTTGTTGTCCTTGTTGTTCTTGTTGTTCTTGTTGCTCTTGTTGTTCTTGTTGTTCTTGTTGTTCTTGTTGTTCTTGTTGTTCTTGTTGTTCTTGTTGTTCTTGTTGTTCTTGTTGTTTTTGTTGTTCTTGTTGTTCTTGTTGTTTTTGTTGTTCTTGTTGTTCTTGTTGTTCTTGTTGTTCTTGTTGTTCTTGTTGTTCTTGCTGTTCTTGTTCTTGTTTTTCTTGTTGTTCTTGTAGTTCTTGTTGATCTTGTTGTTCTTGTTGTTCTTGTTGCTCTTGTTGCTCTTGCTGCTCTTGTTGCTCTTGTTGCTGTTGTTGTTCTGATTGTTGATGTTCTTGTTGTTCATGTTGTTGTTGTTCTTGTTGTTCTTGTTGTTGTTGTTGTTGTTCTGGTTGTTGTTGTTGTTGTTCTTGCTGTTCTTGTTGTTCTTGTCGTTGTTGATGTTGTTGTTGTTGTTGTTGCTCTTGCTGTTCTTGTTGTTCTTGTTGTTCTTCTGGTTGTTCTTCTTCTTGTTGTTGTTGTTCTTGTTTATGTTATTCTTGTTGTTGTTGTTCTTGTTGTTCCTGTTGTTGTTGTTGTTCTTGTTGTTCTTGTTGTTGTTGTTCATGTAGTTCTTCTTGTTGTTGTTCTCGCTGTTCTTGTTCTTGTTGTTCTTGTTGTCCTTGCTGTTCTTGGTGTTATTGTTGTTGTTGTCCTTGTTGTTCTTGTTGTTTTTGTTGTTCTTGTTGATATTGTTGTTCTTGTTGTTCTTGTTGTTCTTGTTGCTCTTGTTGCTCTTGTTGCTCTTGTTGCTCTTGTTGCTCTTGTTGCTGTTGTTGTTGTTGTTGTTCTTGTTGTTGATGTTCTTGTTGTTCATGTTGTTGTTGTCCTTGTTGTTCTTGTTGTTCTTGTTGCTCTTGTTGTTCTTGTTGTTCTTGTTGTTCTTGTTGTTCTTGTTGTTCTTGTTGTTCTTGTTGTTCTTGTTGTTCTTGTTGTTCTTGTTGTTTTTGTTGTTCTTGTTGTTCTTGTTGTTTTTGTTGTTCTTGTTGTTGTTGTTGTTCTTGTTGTTCTTGTTGTTCTTGCTGTTCTTGTTGTAGTTGTTGTTGCTGTCCTTGTTATTGTTGTAGTTCTTGTTGTTCTTGTTGTTCTTGTTGTTCTTGTTGTTCTTGTTGTTATTGTTGATCTTGTTGTTCTTGTTGTTCTTGTTGTTCTTGTTGTTCTTGTTGTTCTTCTTGCTGTTCTGGTTGTTCTTGTTGTTCTCGTTGTTCTCGTTGTTCTCGTTGTTCTCGTTGTTCTCGTTGTTCTCGTTGTTCTCGTTGTTCTCGTTGTTCTTGTTGTTCTTGTTGTTCTTGTTGTTCTTGTTGTTCTTGTTGTTCTTCTTGTTCTTGTTATTCTTTTTGTCCTTGTTGTTCTTGCTGTTGTTGTTCCCAATGTTCTTGTTGTTGTTGTTCTTGTTGTTGTTGTTGTTCTTGTTCTTGCTGTTCATGTTGTTGTGGTTCTGGTAGATGTTGTTGTTCTTGTTCTTGTTGTTCTTGTTGCTCTTGTTGTTCTTGTTGTTCTTGTTGTTCTTGCTGTTCTTGCTGTTGTTGTTCCTGTTGTTCTTGTTGTTGTTGTTGTTGTTGTTCTTGCTGTTCTTGTTCTTGTTGCTCTTGTTGTTCTTGTTGTTCTTGTTGTTCTTGTTGTTCTTGTTGTTCTTGTTGTTCTTGTTGTTCTTGTTGTTCTTGTTGTTCTTGTTGTTCTTGTTGTTCTTGTTGTTCTTGTTGTTCTTGTTGTTCTTGTTGTTCTTGTTGTTCTTGTTGTTCTTGTTGTTCTTGTTGTTCTTGTTGTTCTTGTCGTTCTTGTTGTTGTTGTTGTTCTTGTTGTTGTTCGTGTTGTTCTTGTTGTTGTTCTTGTTTTTGTTGTTCTTGTTGTTGTTGTTGTTCTTCCTGTTCTTGTTCTTGTTGTTCTTGTTGTTCTTGTTGTTCTCGTTGTTCTCGTTGTTCTCGTTGTTCTCGTTGTTCTTGTTGTTCTTGCTGTTCTTGTTCTTCTTGTTCTTGTTGTTCTTGTTGTTCTTGTTGTTCTCGTTGTTCTTGTTGTTCTTGTTGTTCTTGTTGCTCTTGTTGTTCTTGTTGTTCTCGTTGTTCTCGTTGTTCTCGTCGTTCTCGTCGTTCTCGTCGTTCTCGTCGTTCTCGTCGTTCTCGTCGTTCTCGTTGTTCTCGTTGTTCTCGTTGTTCTCGTTGTTCTCGTTGTTCTGGTTGTTCTTGTTGTTCTTGTTGTTCTTGTTGTTCTTGTTGTTCTTGTTGTTCTTGTTGTTCTTGTTGCTCTTGTTGTTCTTGTTGCTCTTGTTGTTCTTGTTGTTCTTGTTGTTCTTGTTGTTCTTGTTGTTCTTGTTGTTCTTGTTGTTCTTGTTGTTCTTGTTGTTCTTGTTGTTCTTGTTGTTCTTTTTGTTCTTGTTGTTCTTGTTGTTCTTGTTGTTCTTGTTGTTCTTGTTGTTCTTGTTGTTCTTGTTGTTCTTGTTGTTCTTGTTGTTCTTGTTGTTCTTGTTGTTCTTGTTGTTCTTGTTGTTCTTGTTGTTCTTGTTGTTCTTGTTGTTCTTGTTGTTCTTGTTGTTCTTGTTGTTCTGGTTGTTGATGTTCTTGTTGTTCATGTTGTTGTTGTTCTTGTTGTTCTTGATGTTCTTGTTGTTCTTGTTGTCGTTGTTGTTCTTGTTGTTCTTGTTGCTCTTGTTGCTCTTGTTGCTCTTGTTGCTCTTGTTGCTCTTGTTGCTCTTGTTGCTGTTGTTGTTCTTGTTGTTCTGGTTGTTGATGTTCTTGTTGTTCATGTTGTTGTTGTTCTTTTTGTTCTTGTTGATGTTGTTGTTGTTCTGGTTGTTGATGCTCTTGTTGTTCATGTTGTTGTTGTTCTTGATGTTCTTGTTGTTCTTGTTCTTCTTGTTGTTCTCGTTGTTCTCGTTGTTCTCGTTGTTCTCGTTGTTCTCGTTGTTCCTGTTGTTCTTGTTGTTCTTGTTGTTCTTGTTGTTCTTGTTGTTCTTGTTGTTCTTGTTGTTATTGTTGATCTTGTTGTTCTTGTTGTTCTTGTTGTTCTTGTTGTTCTTCTTGCTGTTCTGGTTGTTCTTGTTGTTCTCGTTGTTCTCGTTGTTCTCGTCGTTCTCGTCGTTCTCGTCGTTCTCGTCGTTCTCGTCGTTCTCGTCATTCTCGTTGTTCTCGTTGTTCTCGTTGTTCTCGTTGTTCTCGTTGCTCTTGTTGCTCTTGTTGCTCTTGTTGCTCTTGTTGCTCTTGTTGCTCTTGTTGCTGTTGTTGTTCTTGTTGTTCTGGTTGTTGATGTTCTTGTTGTTCATGTTGTTGTTGTTCTTGATGTTCTTGTTGTTCTTGTTGTTCTTGTTGTTCTTGGTGTTCTTGTTGTTCTTGTTGTTCTAGTTGTTGTTGTTGTTGTTGTTGTTGTTCTTGTTGTTGTTCTCGTTGTTCTCGTTGTTCTCGTTGTTCTTGTTGTTCTTTTTGTTCTTGTTGTTCTTGTTGTTCTTGTTGTCCTTGTTGTTGTTGCTGCTGTTGTTGTTCTTGTTGTTCATGTTGTTGTTGTTCTGGTTGATGTTGTTGTTCTTGTTCTTGTTTTTCTTGTTGTTCTTGTTGTTCATGTTGTTGTGGTTCTGGTAGATGTTGTTGTTCTTGTTCTTGTTGCTCTTGTTGCTCATGTTGTTCTTGTTGTTCTTGTTGTTCTTGCTGTTGTTGTTCCTGTTGTTCTTGTTGTTGTTGTTGTTGTTGTTCTTGCAGTTCTTGTTGTTGTTGTTCTTGCTGTTCTTGTTCTTGTTGCTCTTGTTGTTCTTGTTGTTCTTGTTGTTCTTGTTGTTGTTGTTGTTCTTGTTGTGGTTCGTGTTGTTCTTGTTGTTCTTGTTGTGGTTCGTGTTGTTCTTGTTGTTGTTCTTGTTTTTGTTGTTCTTGTTGTTGTTGTTGTTCTTCCTGTTCTTGTTCTTGTTGTTCTTTCTGTTCATGTTGATCTTGTTGTTGTTGTCCTTGTTGTTCTTGTTGTTCTTGTTGTTCTTGTTGTTCTTGTTGTTCTTGTTGTTCTTGTTGTTCTTGTTGTTCTTGTTGTTCTTGTTCTTGTTGTTGTTGTTGTTCTTGTTTTTGTTGTTCTTGTTGTTGATGTTGTTGTTCTTGCTGTTCTTGTTCTTGTTGCTCTTGTTGTTCTTGATGTTCTTGTTGTTGTTGTTCTTGTTGCTCTTGTTGTTCTTGATGTTCTTGTTGTTGTTGTTGTTGTTCTTGTTGTTGTTGTTCTTGATGTTCTTGTTGCTCTTGCTGTTGTTGTTCCTGTTGTTCTTGTTGTTGTTGTTGTTGTTGTTGTTGTTCTTGCTGTTCTTGTTGTTGTTGTTCTTGCTGTTCTTGTTCTTGTTGCTCTTGTTGTTCTTGTTGTTCTTGTTGTTCTTGTTGTTGTTGTTGTTGTTGTTGTTGTTCTTGTTGTTCTTGTTGTTCTTGTTGTTGTTGTTGCTCTTGTTGTTGTTCGTGTTGTTCTTGTTGTTGTCCTTGTTTTTGTTGTTCTTGTTGTTGTTGTTGTTCTTCCTGTTCTTGTTCTTGTTGTTCTTGTTGTTCTTGTTGTTCTTGTTGTTCTTGTTGTTCTTGTTGTTCTTGTTGTTCTTGTTGTTCTTGTTGTTTTTGCTGTTCATGTTGTTCTTGTTGTTCTTCTTGTTGTTGTTCTAGTTGTCCTTGTTGTTGTTGTTGTCCTTGTTGTTCTTGTTGTTGTTGTCCTTGTTGTTCTTGTTGTGCTTGTTGTTCTTGTTGATCTTGTTGTTCTTGTTGCTCTTGTTGCTCTTGTTGTTCTTGTTGCTCTTGTTGTTCTTGTTGCTCTTGTTGTTCTTGTTGTTGTTCTTGTTGTTCTTGTTTTTGTTGTTCTTGTTGTTGTTGTTCTTGTCGTTGTGGTTCTTGTTGTTCCTGTTGTTGTTGTTGTTCTTGTTGTTCTTGTTGTTGTTGTTCATGTGGTTCTTGTTGTTGTTGCTCTTGCTGTTCTTGTTCTTGTTGTCCTTGTTGTTCTTTCTGTTCTTGTTGTTCTTCTTGTTGTTGTTGTTCTTGCTGTTCTTGTTGTAGTTGTTGTTTTTGTTGATCTTGTTGTTCTTGTTGTTCTTGTTGTTGTTCTTGTTGTTGATGTTCTTGATGTTCTTGTTGTTCTTGCTGTTGTTGTTCCTGTTGTTCTTGTTGTTGTTGTTGTTGTTGTTGTTCTTGCTGTTCTTGTTGTTGTTGTTCTTGCTGTTCTTGTTCTTGTTGATCTTGTTGTTCTTGTTGTTCTTGTTGTTCTTGTTGTTGTTGTTGTTCTTGTTGTTCTTGTTGTTCTTGCTGTTCTTGTTGTTCTTGTTGTTCTTCTTGCTGTTCTGGTTGTTCTTGTTGTTCTCGTTGTTCTCGTTGTTCTCGTTGTTCTCGTTGTTCTCGTTGTTCTCGTTGTTCTCGTTGTTCTCGTTGTTCTCGTTGTTCTCGTTGTTCTCGTTGTTCTTGTTGTTCTTGTTGTTCTTGTTGTTCTTGTTGTTCTTGTTGTTCTTGCTGTTCTTGCTGTTGTTGTTCCTGTTGTTCTTGTTGTTGTTGTTGTTGTTGTTGTTCTTGCTGTTCTTGTTCTTGTTGCTCTTGTTGTTCTTGTTGTTCTTGTTGTTCTTGTTGTTCTTGTTGTTCTTGTTGTTCTTGTTGTTCTTGTTGTTCTTGTTGTTCTTGTTGTTCTTGTTGTTCTTGTTGTTCTTGTTGTTCTTGTTGTTCTTGTTGTTCTTGTTGTTCTTGTCGTTCTTGTTGTTGTTGTTGTTCTTGTTGTTGTTCGTGTTGTTCTTGTTGTTGTTCTTGTTTTTGTTGTTCTTGTTGTTGTTGTTGTTCTTCCTGTTCTTGTTCTTGTTGTTCTTGTTGTTCTTGTTGTTCTCGTTGTTCTCGTTGTTCTCGTTGTTCTCGTTGTTCTTGTTGTTCTTGCTGTTCTTGTTCTTGTTGTTCTTGTTGTTCTTGTTGTTCTTGTTGTTCTCGTTGTTCTTGTTGTTCTTGTTGTTCTTGTTGCTCTTGTTGTTCTCGTTGTTCTCGTCGTTCTCGTCGTTCTCGTCGTTCTCGTCGTTCTCGTCGTTCTCGTCGTTCTCGTTGTTCTCGTTGTTCTCGTTGTTCTCGTTGTTCTCGTTGTTCTGGTTGTTCTTGTTGTTCTTGTTGTTCTTGTTGTTCTTGTTGTTCTTGTTGTTCTTGTTGTTCTTGTTGTTCTTGTTGCTCTTGTTGTTCTTGTTGTTCTTGTTGTTCTTGTTGTTCTTGTTGTTCTTGTTGTTCTTGTTGTTCTTGTTGTTCTTGTTGTTCTTGTTGTTCTTGTTGTTCTTGTTGTTCTTGTTGTTCTTGTTGTTCTTGTTGTTCTTGTTGTTCTTGTTGTTCTTGTTGTTCTTGTTGTTCTTGTTGTTCTTGTCGATCTTGTTGTTCTTGTTGTTCTTGTTGTTGTTGTTGTTGTTCTTGCTGTTCTTGTTGTTCTTGTCGTTGTTGATGTTGTTGTTGTTGTTGTTGCTCTTGCTGTTCTTGTTGTTCTTGTTGTTCTTCTGGTTGTTCTTCTTCTTGTTGTTGTTGTTCTTGTTTATGTTATTCTTGTTGTTGTTGTTGTTCTTGTTGTTCCTGTTGTTGTTGTTGTTCTTGTTGTTCTTGTTGTTGTTGTTCATGTAGTTCTTCTTGTTGTTGTTCTCGCTGTTCTTGTTCTTGTTGTTCTTGTTGTCCTTGCTGTTCTTGGTGTTATTGTTGTTGTTGTCCTTGTTGTTCTTGTTGTTTTTGTTGTTCTTGTTGATATTGTTGTTCTTGTTGTTCTTGTTGTTCTTGTTGCTCTTGTTGCTCTTGTTGCTCTTGTTGCTCTTGTTGCTCTTGTTGCTGTTGTTGTTGTTGTTGTTCTTGTTGTTGATGTTCTTGTTGTTCATGTTGTTGTTGTCCTTGTTGTTCTTGTTGTTCTTGTTGCTCTTGTTGTTCTTGTTGTTCTTGTTGTTCTTGTTGTTCTTGTTGTTCTTGTTGTTCTTGTTGTTCTTGTTGTTCTTGTTGTTTTTGTTGTTCTTGTTGTTCTTGTTGTTTTTGTTGTTCTTGTTGTTGTTGTTGTTCTTGTTGTTCTTGTTGTTCTTGCTGTTCTTGTTGTAGTTGTTGTTGCTGTCCTTGTTATTGTTGTAGTTCTTGTTGTTCTTGTTGTTCTTGTTGTTCTTGTTGTTCTTGTTGTTATTGTTGATCTTGTTGTTCTTGTTGTTCTTGTTGTTCTTGTTGTTCTTGTTGTTCTTGTTGTTCTTCTTGCTGTTCTGGTTG